>NC_040041.1:27407322-27446950 GCF_003713205.1 Coffea eugenioides
AAGCTGGAAAATTTCGAGCAGCCTTACAACCTACAAAAACAAAATGAGTCTCAGCTTGTTTTGAACCAGAAATTGGATACATAAGCAATGGAACGTCATTAATTAAGTGGTAAGAAGGTGTAGAATAAGAGTTAAATGCAAAAACTCCCTGTGACACGTGATTCCTTCCATCAATCGATTGATGGCTCTGTACATTTTCCTTCAAAATCTGCATAGGAAATACATGTGTGAGGATGGAAATAATGCTCAAAAGAAGGTAAAGATGATGAATGAACCATGGGTAACAAACAAGAATAGAAATATGGGAGTTCGAATTAATTCTCCATTGGTGCGGACAGATTCGGGTTGTTCCATGAAGTGATACCAAATAGATCTATCTCCTAGAAGACAAACTCCATGGAAGCTAGTGAATTGTACAAGCAACTTTGGAATGGAACATTGCATGACTAACTTCACTCGACTTCGCTCAATCCGTACAAAAGCAGAAACACTAAACAAGGCAAAGTTAAGTTCGTTAGGAAAACTATAAACACTCGCCTTCCCATGCACAATCAGCTCACTTGATGCTTCACTCATCTCCTCAGATTTTTTTACCTCTTTTTCAATCTCACATTCCGCAACTTTTACCTCAAGTGCACTCTCACCACCATACTCAACTCGCTCTTTTTCAAGTTTTTGTTGGAGGAGAGTTGTTGACATGTCTCCTGCACTCAACTAACTCCTTCATCTATGGATAAAGTATTTGCATGCTTTGTTGTCGAATGAACCTCCTCCCTTCTCCTTGAATATAATGACTTTGAAGAAGTAGGTTGGACGTCAGGATGAAATTGTGGGGAACCCCTCCTCTTGACATCCTTATTCACCATTCGGTCAAGGCGTCTATGAAGAGGCTCGAAAGCTTCATCCAAACTCTGCTTGAATTCTTCCATCGTGGCCACCATGTGTAGTTTAAAGTCCATTGTTTGGTCACCAACTCCACTAGACATGCTTAGGTAAACCTGCAAAAGAAAATAAGCAAACGACCTCTTCTCTCCTTCTTTTTTTTTTGGTACAATGTATAGGTCACTCACGCTTGTGTTTCAGTCAAGTGCATCACTCTTTAATAGTCTCACCAAGCAATTCCTTGGCTTGCTAGTTGCTCGGGTTGAACAAATTAGGCGTCACCGCAAGGTACGTTCTTGACTAGTCAACAAGTGACACAAGACAGCAGCGAGGAATGGAGGTGAATGAAGGCCTAGACGCGATCTAAAACTCAGATTAGGACTAATGACTGAAAAAGAAGGCAAGACAAAATGCCTTCAAGTCTGAATTTTTGAAAATCCTAGAAGTACTCTACCCGACAACCCAAAATTCTGGAATTTGCGGAGCGTGCTGGTCCTCGGCCTTTTGGTCGGGGGTTTGGTGGTATTTTGGTGTTGCTTTGGTGTTAGTCAATCAGGTCTTCGACCTCCGCTGAGCTGTCGAGGGTCTCGCTGCCCGGTCGCGGAAGCAACTTAGGATCTTAGAGGACACGTTACGGAATCGACGGAGTTGAACCCAAACTCGTACCACTCAAGAACGAATTCAACGGCAGAGGATGCCACAATCAAGTGTGTTTGCTTGATTGATAAGTCAATAAACAACCTAGGAATCACACTAGGATGTTCAACTTAGCTTTCACAAGCTAGAGGAATTTGGCTTAATGGAAGATGAAATTCTGGAATTTTGTTAATAACATCGCAAAAACTAAATGTACCATCAGTTTTGGGGCTATTTATAGCCTTGACTAAACCTAATAAAGCTTGGAAAGCATGAAGGGAAAATCGGCCAGCCCATTGGGTCTCTCTTGGCCGAAAGCTAACCTACTAATTAACTAGCTTAATGACTAGCTAAAGTACTATTGGACCTAAGGCCCACATGGCCGAAGCTAAGCTCAACAAGAGCTACTTAATCGAGGCCCAATCCTCCCTTTGAGGCTTGCTCATTCGTATCATTCCCCTCCTCTTGAAAAGGATTTGTCCTTAAATCTTGGGAAAAAGTGGTACTCCATGCAATGTGGGAGCGAGATGAATGAGCACCAGCCACGTCACATGTCGCTTGGACAACCTCGTGATGCTCTTGAACAAGGACATTCGCCAAGACAAGAAACACCTTTGTATAAAGCTTGTGAAAATTCCATGTAGCACTCCAAAACTCTCTCATCAACCCTTGGTCGTTTGCATGTCAAATTCAAACCCATAAAACAAATCACACAATTAGTATATGTAGGGTTAATACTACTTGACAACTTACGTTTCACATGCACTAGATAGGGATCTTCATGATGACTCTCATTCAGCTTAGAAAAATCTTGAATCTGATTGTGCAAGGTAGTATAATTCGACCCTAGTTGTTGCTGATTTGGCACTACTTGCCCATCTGGAGATAGAGCAATGAGCCATTCATGTTGCACTTCCGTGGAAGAATGAACCAGTGAGGTAAAAACAACATTCGGGTCTTGATTGACACACTTGTCTGCATCACCCAACATAAGTGGCAGCAATGAAGTGAAGGTCACACTCCAGACGAGTCACTTGAATTTGCGCCAGTTTGAGTTGATAAGATGATCTCATGGTGACCAGCTTTTGGATGTATGAATATGCATGGAAGATTACAAGCAGCTGGCACAAGCATGAAATCAGGTTGCAACTCTTTAATCAAAGCTGGAAAATTTCGAGCAGCCTTACAACCTACAAAAACAAAATGAGTCTCAGCTTGTTTTGAACCAGAAATTGGATACATAAGCAATGGAACGTCATTAATTAAGTGGTAAGAAGGTGTAGAATAAGAGTTAAATGCAAAAACTCCCTGTGACACGCGATTCCTTCCATCAATCGATTCAACTTGAGACTGCATTGATGGCTCTTTACATTTTCCTTCAAAATCTGCATAGGAAATACATGTGTGAGGATGGAAATAATGCTCAAAAGAAGGTAAAGATGATGAATGAACCATGGGTAACAAACAAGAATAGAAATATGGAGTTCGAATTAATTCTCCATTGGTGCGGACAGATTCGGGTTGTTCCATGAAGTGATACCAAATAGATCTATCTCCTAGAAGACAAACTCCATGGAAGCTAGTGAATTGTACAAGCAACTTTGGAATGGAACATTGCATGACTAACTTCACTCGACTTCGCTCAATCCGTACAAAAGCAGAAACACTAAACAAGGCAAAGTTAAGTTCGTTAGGAAAACTATAAACACTCGCCTTCCCATGCACAATCAGCTCACTTGATGCTTCACTCATCTCCTCAGATTTTTTTACCTCTTTTTCAATCTCACATTCCTCAACTTTTACCTCAAGTGCACTCTCACCACCATACTCAACTCGCTCTTTTTCAAGTTTTTGTTGGAGGAGAGTTGTTGACATGACTCTCACCACCATACTCAACTCGCTCTTTCCTATATTCTCTCATCCATTTTAGGAAACTCTCCTATAATCTCTCATCCATTTTAGGAAACTTTCCTATATTCTCTCATCCATTCTAGGAAACTTTCATATATTCTCTCATCCATTTTTAGGAAATTTTCCTAAACTCTTTCATCCATTTTTTTGGAAACTTTCCTAAATTCTCTCATCCATTTTTTTTGGAAACTTTCCCAAACTCTCTCATCCATTTTTAGGAAATTTTCCTAAACTCTTTCATCCATTTTTTTGGAAACTTTCCTAAATTCTCTCATCCATTTTTAGGAAACTCACCTAAAATTCTCTCATCCATTTTTAGGACCTTTCCTATATTCTCTCATCCACTTTAGGAAACTCTCCTATATTCTCTCATCCACTTTAGGAAACTCTCCTATATTCTCTTCCTAGATTTTAGGAACACTCTCCTACACTTTCTCCTATATTTTCTCCTAGTTTTTAGGAACACTTCCCTACACTTTCTCCTACATCTCCGTGATTACTCTTGAGGGAAAAGTCGGTGACGTTTATTGGACTTGTGCGGCATTTCTCAACTACCCAATCCGACAAGTAAAGGAATTTTGGTAAGCTTATTTGAGTGCTTTGAGTGATACACGAGTGATGAGTACATACACGTGAGCTTGTGTGTCGTGAGGAATCTCCTTTTCTTTGCTAACCATTTTTGCAGGTCACGTAATCATGCCAAGGGGAGTTGCCTCTTACTCATACAACCCAGAATTCTTGGAGAATGAGCCTCTCAAGAGGAGGGGTTCCAAGCGGCCTACTCCCAAGCACAGTTCCATGGAATCTAGTTCACAACGTGAGTTTCGCTCACTCCGGGAGGAGATGGAACGTTACCGTGCTTCGTGTGTATATGAAAGGTATAAACGAGATTGTGATGAGTATGAGAAGGAGCAAAAAAGTTTGCACCGAACATCTAAATTGAGATCAACCTCAAGCAAACAAGATTCATCTACGAAGTGCCTTGACAATCAAGGCAAGGCGTTCGCGAACTCTCGAATTGAGGCAAAGCTTCGTGAATCAAAGGATAAATTCCGGAGTCGGACTGAAGCATTGATTGATGATATGATGGAAAGACTTAGCCAAGTGTTGGATTCACACTTGGATCAACTTACCCATGTGCCAACTGGTGGTGATAAGGGGAAAATTCAGTCTAGTCCCTCGTTGATTGAAGAGCCATGTACGAATGAGTTGCCACCGAGCCATGAACAAGAGCTAGCCAATAAAAATCCGAACTCAAGTGCAATAAATGAACAAATGTCCAAGAAGAATGAAGTGGGAAAAGGCAAGAATAATTTGGCCTTATTGCTGAGTAAAGAGGAGGAGTTGGCCATGTTCGCAAAAGTTGAAAGTGTGGACGTTTTGTTTGCTAACAAGCTAACATGTGTTGTGTTTAGTACCTCTTCTTTTGTGCAGATTAAACAAAGTCAAGTAGAGTTGGTCATGGCATGTTCCATTCCGAAGTCACTTGGACACTTTGCGAGTTTCCATGGAGTTTGTCTCCTAGGAGCTAAATCTCTTTGGTATCAATCCATGGAACAATCTCCATTCAAACCTGTCCGCGCCATGGGAGGAGTCATTCGAGCCCATTATTTTGACGAGAAGTATTGTAAAGCTATCCAAAATTTTCCAACTACGACTAAAGAGTTGCAGCCTGATTTCATGCTTGTTCCAACTGCGTGTTACGCGAATGCATGTGATTCGTATGGGGTGAATTTCACTTCATTCTTGCCGCTTATGTTGGGTGATGCCCGCAAGGGTGTCAATCAAGATCCGAGTGCTGTTCTTACCTCACTAGTTCGTGTTTCTATGGATGTGCAACACGGGTGGCTCAGTGTCCCACCTCCAGAGTGGCAAGTTGTGCCGATTCAGTGCCTGGGGCTAAATTACACCACCTTGCACAACCAGGTTCGAGGCTTTTCTAGTTTCAATGAATATCGTTATGAAGTGCATGTGAATGTCCGGGTGCGAAGGCTAATTAGCGAGCTTTGGGTTGCAACCTGGAACGTTCACAAGCCTTATACACGTTCCTTCCTACCTTGGAGAATGTCCTTGTTTGAGAACCCCTTGAAGCTGACCAAGAGACATGTGCACCGAATTATCTTAATCATAACATATGCAAGTATCATTCAATCTAAGAGGGCCAATATGTGGAGATTTGAGGTGTCATGCTACTATCTCTTGTTAGTATCATTCATCTCCATCCAGATTTGAGGACAAATCCTTCTCAAGAGGAGGGGACTGATGTGTGCATGGATAGCGAGATGGATGGCGGCCCTGACTCAAGGCTTTCATAGAGATATTGAAGGCTTGGAAGGAGACAATCAAGTTATCTACACCATGATCCAAGCCCATGAAGAGTCAAGTTATCTACACCATGATCCAAGCCATGAAGAGTCAAGTGGGCCTCCAAGTGAGTTGGCCGAATAGGGCCTTAGGCCTTAGTGTTAGGAGTCTTAAGTTTAGATTAGTCCTTTTGTTAGCCATGGATTCGGCCCACCTTTGTCTAAGGATGGCCGAACCACTAGGCCCTTTTTATTGAGTCCATGGGTCGGCCCACCTTGTCCAAAGAGTGGCCGACCCTCTAGCCTTGCGATATTAGGGTTTCGTTAGTTTTGCCTATATAAAGGCTTCCTTTGTAAGCATAAAGGGAGACGTTTTATCAATAAAGTTTTGCATATTTTCGATTCTTCTTGAGAGAGAGATTCGACCCCTTTACTTGCTTTGGCAAGGGTTTTGAGCAGTCTTGCGTCCTGTCCTAGATTGTTCTACCGACCTATTCCCCTGGAGTATTCACCTTCATCGGAGTGTCGTCTACCGTCTTGAATCAAATCGTGTCGTCCGTTTGGTTCTAGATCCCGCAATTCCAAGCGTTGGACATCCTCGCTAGATCCTTGGGCAAACGTGCTACGTGTCTCGAAACGTGTTGATCGAGGAACGTATCAGAACCCCTCCTCTTGACATCCTTATTCACCATTCGGTCAAGGCGTCTATGAAGAGGCTCGAAAGCTTCATCCAAACTCTGCTTGAATTCTTCCATCATGGCCACCATGTGTAGTTTAAAGTCCATTGTTTGGTCACCAACTCCACTAGACATGCTTAGGTAAACCTGCAAAAGAAAATAAGCAAACGACTTCTTCTCTCCTTCTTTTTTTTTGGTACAATGTATAGGTCACTCACGCTTGTGTTTCACTCAAGTGTATCACTCTCTAATAGTCTCACCAAGCAATTCCTTGGCTTGCTAGTTGCTTGGGTTGGACAAATTAGGCGTCACCGCAAGGTACGTTCTTGACTAGTCAACAAGTGACACAAGATAGCAGCAAGGAATGGAGGTGAATGAAGGCCTAGACGCGATCTAAAACTCAGATTAGGACTAATGACTGAAAGAGAAGGCAAGACAAAATGCCTTCAAGGCTGAATTTTTGAAAATCCTAGAAGTACTCTACCCGACAACCCAAAATTCTGGAATTTGCGGAGCGTGCTGGTCCTCGGCCTTTTGGTCGGGGGTTTGGTGGTATTTTGGTGTTGCTTTGGTGTTAGTCAATCAGGTCTTCGACCTCCGCTGAGCTGTCGAGGGTCTCGCTGCCCGGTCGCGGAAGCAACTTAGGATCTTAGAGGACACGTTACGGAATCGACGGAGTTGAACCCAAACTCGGACCACTCAAGAACGAATTCAACGGCAGAGGATGCCACAATCAAGTGTGTTTGCTTGATTGATAAGTCAATAAACAACCTAGGAACCACACTAGGATGTTCAACTTAGCTTTCACAAGCTAGAGGAATTTGGCTTAATGGAAGACGAAATTCTGGAATTTTATTAATAACATCGCAAAAACTAAATGTACCATCAGCTTTAGGGCTATTTATAGCCTTGACTAAACCTAATAAAGCTTGGAAAGCATGAAGGGAAAATCGGCCAGCCCATTGGGTCTCTCTTGGCCGAAAGCTAACCTACTAATTAACTAGCTTAATGACTAGCTAAAGCACTATTGGACCTAAGGCCCACATGGCCGAAGCTAAGCTCAACAAGAGCTACTTAATCGAGGCCCAATCCTCCCTTTGAGGCTTGCTCATTCGTATCATTCCCCTCCTCTTGAAAAGGATTTGTCCTTAAATCTTGGGAAAAAGTGGTACTCCATGCAATGTGGGAGCGAGATGAATGAGCACCAGCCACGTCACATGTCGCTTGGACAACCTCGTGATGCTCTTGAACAAGGACATTCGCCAAGACAAGAAACACCTTTGTATAAAGCTTGTGAAAATTCCATGTAGCACTCCAAAACTCTCTCATCAACCCTTGGTCGTTTGCATGTCAAATTCAAACCCATAAAACAAATCACACAATTAGTATATGTAGGGTTAATACTACTTGACAACTTACGTTTCACATGCACTAGATAGGGATCTTCATGATGACTCTCATTCAGCTTAGAAAAATCTTGAATCTGATTGTGCAAGGTAGTATAATTCGACCCTAGTTGTTGCTGATTTGGCACTACTTGCCCATCTGGAGATAGAGCAATGAGCCATTCATGTTGCACTTCCGTGGAAGAATGAACCAGTGAGGTAAAAACAACATTCGGGTCTTGATTGACACACTTGTCTGCATCACCCAACATAAGTGGCAGCAATGAAGTGAAGGTCACACTCCAGACGAGTCACTTGAATTTGTGCCAGTTTGAGTTGATAAGATGATCTCATGGTGACCAGCTTTTGGATGTATGAATATGCATGGAAGATTACAAGCAGCTGGCACAAGCATGAAATCAGGTTGCAACTCTTTAATCAAAGCTGGAAAATTTCGAGCAGCCTTACAACCTACAAAAACAAAATGAGTCTCAGCTTGTTTTGAACCAGAAATTGGATACATAAGCAATGGAACGTCATTAATTAAGTGGTAAGAAGGTGTAGAATAAGAGTTAAATGCAAAAACTCCCTGTGACACGCGATTCCTTCCATCAATCGATTCAACTTGAGACTGCATTGATGGCTCTTTACATTTTCCTTGATGGAAGGAATCAAGTTGAATCGATTGATGGAAGGAATCACGCGTCACAGGGAGTTTTTGCATTTAACTCTTGTTCTACACCTTCTTACCACTTAATTAATGACGTTCCATTGCTTATGTATCCAATTTCTGGTTCAAAACAAGCTGAGACTCATTTTGTTTTTGTAGGTTGTAAGGCTGCTCGAAATTTTCCAGCTTTGATTAAAGAGTTGCAACCTGGTTTCATGCTTGTGCCAGCTGCTTGTAATCTTCCATGCATATTCATACATCCAAAAGCTGGTCACCATGAGATCATTTTATCAACTCAAACTGGCGCAAATTCAAGTGACTCGTCTGGAGTGTGACCTTCACTTCATTGCTGCCACTTATGTTGGGTGATGCAGACAAGTGTGTCAATGAAGACCCGAATGTTGTTTTTACCTCACTGGTTCATTCTTCCACGGAAGTGCAACATGAATGGCTCATTGTTCTATCTCCAGATGGGCAAGTAGTGCCAAATCAGCAACAACTAGGGTCGAATTATACTACCTTGCACAATCAGATTCAAGATTTTTCTAAGCTGAATGAGAGTCATCATGAAGATCCCTATCTAGTGCATGTGAAACGTAAGTTGTCAAGTAGTATTAAACCCTACATATACTAATTGTGTGATTTGTTTTATGGGTTTAAATTTGACATGCAAACGACCAAGGGTTGATGAGAGAGTTTTGGAGTGCTACATGGAATTTTCACAAGCTTTATACAAGGTGTTTCTTGTCTTGGCGAATGTCCTTGTTCAAGAGCATCATGAGGTTGTCCAAGCGACATGTGACGTGGCTGGTGCTCATTCATCTCGCTCCCACATTGCATGGAGTACCACTTTTTCCCAAGATTTAAGGACAAATCCTTTTCAAGAGCAGGGGAATGATACGAATGAGCAAGCCTCAAAGGGAGGATCGGGCCTCGATTAAGTAGCTCTTGTTGAGCTTAGCTTCGGCCATGTGGGCCTTAGGTCCAATAGTACTTTAGCTAGTCATTAAGCTAGTTAATTAGTAGGTTAGCTTTCGGCCAAGAGAGACCCAATGGGCTGGCCGATTTTCCCTTCATGCTTTCCAAGCTTTATTAGGTTTAGTCAAGGCTATAAATAGCCCCAAAACTGATGGTACATTTAGTTTTTGCGATGTTATTAACAAAATTCCAGAATTTCATCTTCCATTAAGCCAAATTCCTCTAGCTTGTGAAAGCTAAGTTGAACATCCTAGTGTGATTCCTAGGTTGTTTATTGACTTATCAATCAAGCAAACACACTTGATTGTGGCATCCTCTGCCGTTGAATTCGTTCTTGAGTGGTACGAGTTTGGGTTCAACTCCGTCGATTCCGTAACGTGTCCTCTAAGATCCTAAGTTGCTTCCGCGACCGGGCAGCGAGACCCTCGACAGCTCAGCGGAGGTCGAAGACCTGATTGACTAACACCAAAGCAACACCAAAATACCACCAAACCCCCGACCAAAAGGCCGAGGACCAGCACGCTCCGCAAATTCCAGAATTTTGGGTTGTCGGGTAGAGTACTTCTAGGATTTTCAAAAATTCAGACTTGAAGGCATTTTGTCTTGCCTTCTTTTTCAGTCATTAGTCCTAATCTGAGTTTTAGATCGCGTCTAGGCCTTCATTCACCTCCATTCCTCGCTGCTGTCTTGTGTCACTTGTTGACTAGTCAAGAACGTACCTTGCGGTGACGCCTAATTTGTTCAACCCGAGCAACTAGCAAGCCAAGGAATTGCTTGGTGAGACTATTAAAGAGTGATGCACTTGACTGAAACACAAGCGTGAGTGACCTATACATTGTACCAAAAAAAAAAGAAGGAGAGAAGAGGTCGTTTGCTTATTTTCTTTTGCAGGTTTACCTAAGCATGTCTAGTGGAGTTGGTGACCAAACAATGGACTTTAAACTACACATGGTGGCCACGATGGAAGAATTCAAGCAGAGTTTGGATGAAGCTTTCGAGCCTCTTCATAGACGCCTTGACCGAATGGTGAATAAGGATGTCAAGAGGAGGGGTTCCCCACAATTTCATCCTGACGTCCAACCTACTTCTTCAAAGTCATTATATTCAAGGAGAAGGGAGGAGGTTCATTCGACAACAAAGCATGCAAATACTTTATCCATAGATGAAGGAGTTAGTTGAGTGCAGGAGACATGTCAACAACTCTCCTCCAACAAAAACTTGAAAAAGAGCGAGTTGAGTATGGTGGTGAGAGTGCACTTGAGGTAAAAGTTGAGGAATGTGAGATTGAAAAAGAGGTAAAAAAATCTGAGGAGATGAGTGAAGCATCAAGTGAGCTGATTGTGCATGGGAAGGCGAGTGTTTATAGTTTTCCTAACGAACTTAACTTTTGCCTTGTTTAGTGTTTCTGCTTTTGTACAGATTGAGCGAAGTCGAGTGAAGTTAGTCATGCAATGTTCCATTCCAAAGTTGCTTGTACAATTCACTAGCTTCCATGGAGTTTGTCTTCTAGGAGATAAATCTATTTGGTATCACTTCATGGAACAACCCGAATCTGTCCGCACCAATGGAGAATTAATTCGAACTCCATATTTCTATTCTTGTTTGTTACCCATGGTTCATTCATCATCTTTACCTTCTTTTGAGCATTATTTCCATCCTCACACATGTATTTCCTATGCAGATTTTGAAGGAAAATGTACAGAGCCATCAATCGATTGATGGAAGGAATCGCGTGTCACAGGGAGTTTTTGCATTTAACTCTTATTCTACACCTTCTTACCACTTAATTAATGACGTTCCATTGCTTATGTATCCAATTTCTGGTTCAAAACAAGCTGAGACTCATTTTGTTTTTGTAGGTTGTAAGGCTGCTCGAAATTTTCCAGCTTTGATTAAAGAGTTGCAACCTGGTTTCATGCTTGTGCCAGCTGCTTGTAATCTTCCATGCATATTCATACATCCAAAAGCTGGTCACCATGAGATCATTTTATCAACTCAAACTGGCGCAAATTCAAGTGACTCGTCTGGAGTGTGACCTTCACTTCATTGCTGCCACTTATGTTGGGTGATGCAGACAAGTGTGTCAATGAAGACCCGAATGTTGTTTTTACCTCACTGGTTCATTCTTCCACGGAAGTGCAACATGAATGGCTCATTGTTCTATCTCCAGATGGGCAAGTAGTGCCAAATCAGCAACAACTAGGGTCGAATTATACTACCTTGCACAATCAGATTCAAGATTTTTCTAAGCTGAATGAGAGTCATCATGAAGATCCCTATCTAGTGCATGTGAAACGTAAGTTGTCAAGTAGTATTAACCCTACATATACTAATTGTGTGATTTGTTTTATGGGTTTAAATTTGACATGCAAACGACCAAGGGTTGATGAGAGAGTTTTGGAGTGCTACATGGAATTTTCACAAGCTTTATACAAGGTGTTTCTTGTCTTGGCGAATGTCCTTGTTCAAGAGCATCATGAGGTTGTCCAAGCGACATGTGACGTGGCTGGTGCTCATTCATCTCGCTCCCACATTGCATGGAGTACCACTTTTTCCCAAGATTTAAGGACAAATCCTTTTCAAGAGGAGGGGAATGATACGAATGAGCAAGCCTCAAAGGGAGGATTGGGCCTCGATTAAGTAGCTCTTGTTGAGCTTAGCTTCGGCCATGTGGGCCTTAGGTCCAATAGTACTTTAGCTAGTCATTAAGCTAGTTAATTAGTAGGTTAGCTTTCGGCCAAGAGAGACCCAATGGGCTGGCCGATTTTCCCTTCATGCTTTCCAAGCTTTATTAGGTTTAGTCAAGGCTATAAATAGCCCCAAAACTGATGGTACATTTAGTTTTTGCGATGTTATTAACAAAATTCCAGAATTTCGTCTTCCATTAAGCCAAATTCCTCTAGCTTGTGAAAGCTAAGTTGAACATCCTAGTGTGATTCCTAGGTTGTTTATTGACTTATCAATCAAGCAAACACACTTGATTGTGGCATCCTCTGCCGTTGAATTCGTTCTTGAGTGGTACGAGTTTGGGTTCAACTCCGTCGATTCCGTAACGTGTCCTCTAAGATCCTAAGTTGCTTCCGCGACCGGGCAGCGAGACCCCTCGACAGCTCAGCGGAGGTCGAAGACCTGATTGACTAACACCAAAGCAACACCAAAATACCACCAAACCCCCGACCAAAAGGCCGAGGACCATCACGCTCCGCAAATTCCAGAATTTTGGGTTGTCGAGTAGAGTACTTCTAGGATTTTCAAAAATTCAGCCTTGAAGGCATTTTGTCTTGCCTTCTTTTTCAGTCATTAGTCCTAATCTGAGTTTTAGATCGCGTCTAGGCCTTCATTCACCTCCATTCCTCGCTGCTGTCTTGTGTCACTTGTTGACTAGTCAAGAACGTACCTTGCGGTGACGCCTAATTTGTTCAACCCGAGCAACTAGCAAGCCAAGGAATTGCTTGGTGAGACTATTAGAGAGTGATGCACTTGAGTGAAACACAAGCGTGAGTGACCTATACATTGTACCAAAAAAAAAAGAAGGAGAGAAGAGGTCGTTTGCTTATTTTCTTTTGCAGGTTTACCTAAGCATGTCTAGTGGAGTTGGTGACCAAACAATGGACTTTAAACTACACATGGTGGCCATGATGGAAGAATTCAAGCAGAGTTTGGATGAAGCTTTCGAGCCTCTTCATAGACGCCTTGACCGAATGGTGAATAAGGATGTCAAGAGGAGGGGTTCCCCACAATTTCATCCTGACGTCCAACCTACCTCTTCAAAGTCATTATATTCAAGGAGAAGGGAGGAGGTTCATTCGACAACAAAGCATGCAAATACTTTATCCATAGATGAAGGAGTTAGTTGAGTGCAGGAGACATGTCAACAACTCTCCTCCAACAAAAACTTGAAAAAGAGCGAGTTGAGTATGGTGGTGAGAGTGCACTTGAGGTAAAAGTTGAGGAATGTGAGATTGAAAAAGAGGTAAAAAAATCTGAGGAGATGAGTGAAGCATCAAGTGAGCTGATTGTGCATGGGAAGGCGAGTGTTTATAGTTTTCCTAACGAACTTAACTTTGCCTTGTTTAGTGTTTCTGCTTTTGTACAGATTGAGCGAAGTCGAGTGAAGTTAGTCATGCAATGTTCCATTCCAAAGTTGCTTGTACAATTCACTAGCTTCCATGGAGTTTGTCTTCTAGGAGATAGATCTATTTGGTATCACTTCATGGAACAACCCGAATCTGTCCGCACCAATGGAGAATTAATTCGAACTCCGTATTTCTATTCTTGTTTGTTACCCATGGTTCATTCATCATCTTTACCTTCTTTTGAGCATTATTTCCATCCTCACCCAATGTTAAGGAGATTTGGTAATCTTGAGTTGGGAGTGATTTTGGGTAGAATTGAAGAGGTTTTGAGGTTGTTCATACCTAACACCCATTGTCACTCCATTTTACTTCTTAGTTATATTATACTAGTAGTTCATTATAGTAGTTTGACTTGTGCTCGAGTCTCAATGGTGGTTTCTTGCTTATTATAGGTCGTGTCGGTGATCTGGGGCCTACATCTGAAGGAAACTTGTGAAGTTGCTTATTTGATTCGGTGAGTGTACCATTATATGGTTTATTGCTTAAATGACTATTTGTACTTGTTTATGTGAACTTGGTTGGCTTGACTGGGATGAGAGTGTACTTCATCACTCTCGTTCTCTTATCTGTATGACTGTTACTGTTTAATTGTGAAACTATATTTGTGCATGGTTTAACGTCGTTTGGGACTATGACCAACAACTTAATTGTGATATCTGAGCTCATATTCTATTGGTTGTTATTCGAGTCGAGCCGGCAAGGGTCTGGGTGATTCGATAACCAACTATGGGTTTACTGTTAGCCGAGTGGAATATTATTTCCTCGACCCTGTGGTATACTCGAGTATCGCCTCTCTGTTACTGTGAGGTGTTCTGGCCCGGCAAGGGGAATGTTCGGTGGAAAGAATGTGGTGTAAAGTGGGATCTACGGTATTGTTCCTTTCTTCAAAGGTTGACTGAGTGTCAACGAATATGAGATCAAGTACGGCAAATGGAAAGTGGCTCTTGAGAGCCAATTGTATCCTTTCATATTGGTTTATTTCTTTATGTGCCTTGGTTAACTATAGTGAAGTATGTTTATACTTGTGTGTCTTCTCGGTACCTCACGAGCGTAAGCTCACCCTCGTTAATTTTGTTTTCCTTATAGGATCAACTTTTGGAAACCATGATTTTGGAAGCGAGTTGAGCTAGTTGATACTCTTTTGTTCTTTTGTATAGCTCCTCGAAAGTTGGAACCCTAAATGTATCTCATTTCAATGACACTTTTGATTTGTAAACGTACCCACGTGTGTATATATAAAAGCGTTTCTTCATGTGGTATGTGTGACAGCCCCACCTCCCCCTAAGACGAACCAGAGGATTCGGCGGGCCGCCTGCCCGGCTCTCGCCGGGACTCAGTCGTTCACTACAATTCTCAAATGAATTACAAGAATAAACCTCAAATATTACAATATAAATCTCCAATATACATCAAATTCTCCAAAAATTAAATATCAAAAGCGAAACGTCCATGCTTCCACTGCGCCACTCTGATCCATGATCCCAATTATTATACCAAAGGAATTCCACAACAATAAAATCACAACAAGCCCTCCTTCGCCACGAGCCCTGTGGAGGGGAATAAAATAGTTTTTGGGGTGAGCTAAAAGCTCAGCGAGTAACCAGAAAAATCAGTAATCAAATCGGTTTAACAATAGTTCATTTCAATGATGTCAGAAACAATTACAACATTTACAAAACATTAAATATGGAGTATCAATAATTCAAGAAACATGTACAATGGAAAGCGATAGTAACATTAATGAAAAGGATACGTTCGTTCTCCTGCCATTTTCTTTTTTTTTTTGTTTCATTTGAAATTGCATTTTTTCTTTCAACCTTTCCCGGACATCGTCCAGGCTCCACCAACCTCCACCAACCTACAAAGGTAATACTCAAGTATACCAAATGTTCACCCAGGTCCCTAATCGCCCGACCGAGTCCGCTTCTGGCTCGAGACGACCGGTAACAAGGGGCAATGGCCAGTTCAGCCCAAAAGGCTTACATTCATGCGCAAGTAGCATTTAATCATTAATCACGAAAATTTCACATTTATTTAGGTCGAGTACGATAAAGTACACACTCGCCCAGAAAACTCGTTTTAACAATCATTGAAAGCACTTAACACATTATCAATCCATAATAACAGGCCAATAAGTCAAGGAAATATATCAAACAAGGAGCACTCTCATATAAGCACGCATGATATGCAAGAAAACAGTTCTAAAGTAACTTTGGAAACAGTTCAAAAGTAACTTTGGAAACAGTTCAAAAGTAAATAATGCAGGAAACGGTTCATAAATAAATTTAGAAATAGTTTGAGGTCACTCACCTCCACGGCTCAGAAATCATCCAGCATATAACATTGCCTTGCTCAAATCCAAGTCTTAGATCACAAACTCAATGCAAACAAATCCCTTCAAAGTTTGGACAGAACTTCCCCTGAATTTGCTAACTTTTCCAGCCATCATGGCTTCATTATTTCCTCATTCCAACCCAAAGGTACACACACAACAACAAGTTCATCCAATAGCCATTCAGCAAGCTCCAAGTAGTACTAGTACAAGTCAAGCTAGGGAAAAGTCCGGAAATGAAAGTTAAGCTCAAAACCAGAAAAACAGTTTTGACGTCATTTTGCGGTAATGGTACCAAAGGCGCTACGATTGTCGGATGAAGGTGGAAGACCCACCGTTTCGAAGCTAAGAGATAGGGCTACAATATTACAGAAGGTCACTCAACCCAGTTTCGAGTGTAACCAGGTCAAAAATGCAAGATACTACACCAGAATCACAAAAATAGATTCACAAATGCATTCTATCGGAAACATCATAAATCAGGCTATCCAAGTCCAAATCCAGAAATTCCAAAACCATCTGAAAGATAAGAAACAGGGATACATTTCATCAGAAGACCTCAACAACCAATTCGGAAGCAATTCCAACCAAAACAACCAATTACAGGCGCAATTCTTACATTCGGGTAAAACCAGGACAGCAATAGTAATTTGGATTTTTCTCATTCTACGCTACTCCGATTGACCTGAAATTTTGGAGGCACCTCTAAAATATCATTCCCTACAACTTTTATGTTTTAATCCAAGGCCAATTCGGCCTTTATCTATGAGCTATAAATTCGGGCAGAATGCACAATTATAAACCCTAACTTTCCAAAATTTCTTCCAAAACAGAAATTGGTTGCAATTAACCACCAAATACACCTTCTAGCTTCATTATATATCATTTCCAATCATCATACGTAGCCACACCATCACAATCATATGAAATCAGAAAAATTCATGAACAAAAGAAAAATCCATCAATCTCACCCATAGGTCATGAAATCATCCATAAAATGACATGCTCTACCATTAGAAATCCTAATTGATCATTATTAGCATGAGAGGGAAGAGATTTAACACCTCACCTTTGCAACTCCAAGAAACAAGACAACTAGAGCTTGTTCTTCACAAATGGCTCCGCTCAACACCTTAAACTAACTTAGCAACTCACTTTTGTGGAGAAATTTGGAATTTAATCGGTTGAATCACAAGATTGAGCAAGAAATTGAAGTAGACAAGAAAGGCTTCTCTTGTATTTTTGCTCCAAGAGGTTCGGCCAAGACAAGTTTAAAATGGAGAGAAATTGGTCAATTTTTGAGGTTTAGTAAAGGTGATGCAAATTAGTCAAAGTCCAACTTTGAATAAGAAGGTGACATATGTCACCTTTTGGTTTTAAAACTTATCTTTTTGTCTCTCCAATACAAATATCTTAACACCTTGTAAAATAATATCACTTAATACAAAATTCCAACAAGTTGTCAAAAATATAATGCATTTACCGCACTAGCGGGTCCCACGTCCAAAATACGCTCTTAATTTCTCAAAAACTAACCGATACTAGAAAAATCATTTTAAAACTATCTTTGCTCATAAACTTTATCTGGGGAATTTTTCTAATAAAGAAAATGTAGAAAAGGCGAGCGATTAAATAAAATAAACCCTAGAAAATTAGAAAATTTCCGGGTTCTCACACTCATACTTTTCGGGGCGTCACAGTATGGCATATATACTTGTGAATGTATGATCTCTAGTGGCACTAGAGAAAGTTATATGTTTTGGTAGGGTTTCGGACGTGCTCGGATTTTAAACAAAGAAAGAAAAAAAATTTTGGCGGGCACTGTTCACCAAATCCGGCCAGTTTTTGGCCGGATATCTGGCCTGATATGCAGGGGAAAATTTTGAATTTTTCAGTTGGCTACTGCCTCCAATCCGGCCGAATTGTGACGTGGCAGTTACTGTTCACGTTCCGTTTCATTTTCATTTTTTTTGTTTTTGCGATTTTCGAGATGCTTGAGCACTGTAAAATCTTTTGGAATAATTTAACTTGTGCGTGTTCGGCTTAGTAGTCCTGGCGAGAGTTGGGCAGGCAGTTCGCTAACCCCTTTGGTACGCCTTAGGGGAAGGTTGGGCTGCCATAGTTGGTATCAGAGCCTAGGTTTAGAAATAACCTGGGCGAACCATATCTTTGATCCTTAGAATCTTGGGAGTTGTGTTAGGGTGTGCTTAGGTGTTGTTATTTTGTCTAAGTTGTGAACTATGTGTATCTTTCTAGGTCATGGACGGATCTAGTGGGAGTGGAGGTGAGCCGTCACGGAGGCGGTTCTGCGTCATCGATTACCATGAGAGGGCTGGAGGTTTGATCTGGCTTTGGTATACCACTAGTAGGACTCAACGCTGTAGCCGTTGCCAGAACTATTCCTATGCCGATCATGTGGTCGTAGCGGTGCTAGACGAAAGAAAGAGGCTTAGACATGCCGCGGCTAGGGATCACACTGAGATGCTTAGACTGAAGGGCATCATGAGGATGCAAGCCGATCGGATTGAGGAGCTCCAGGGGGACATAGCCATGGAGCAAGAGCGGACGAATGCTCTTAGGGAGCAGCTCCAAGTAGCCAAGAATCGTCTTACGAATGTGGTTAGGGAAGTTAGGGATCGGTCTCGTGGCATCATTACCGAGTGTGAGACGCTAGTCCAGGGGGTGTTTGAGGCAAGTGTACAAGTGGAGGCTCCGGGTGTTGGGGCGCCTGGAGAGAGGACCGCACCTAGTTCTAGCCACAGGGGTGAATCCGTGGGCTCAATAGGGAACTAGGTTAGAGTTCCTTGGGCCATGTTTTGACCCTGTGTGAGGGGCACCTAGGGAAAGCTCTTGGTTAGCTGTTTTGTACTTTTGGCCTAGGTTGTACGTTGTAATTTTTGGAAGACCCCTTTAGCTTCATGGAATTCCTTTTGTATGTACTTGACTGACTACTCTTGCAAGACTGTTTGAACCATTATGTGTTCTATATATATATATATATGCTCTAGGGGTATACATGTCTTGTGTGGTGTTACTTTTGGTCATTTGTTCATGTTTATATGCCTATGCTCATATGTCTCATTAACCTGATACGTTCCTCGATCAACACGTTTCGAGACACGTAGCACGTTTGCCCAAGGATCTAGCGAGGATGTCCAACGCTTGGAATTGCGGGGTCTAGAACCAAACGGACGACACGATATGATTCAAGACGGTAGACGACACTCCGATGAAGGTGAATACTCCAGGGGAATAGGTCGGTAGAACAATCTAGGACAGAACGCAAGACTGCTCAAAACCCTTGCCAAAGCAAGTAAAGGAATTGTAACTCTCGAATGTAAGAGAAAACAATGCTGAATTTTTATGATAAAACGACTACCTTAAAACCTTACAAAGCAAGCCTATTTATAGGCTAAAGTGACTAAAAACCCTAAGGAAATAATGACAAATAGTTCGGCCATCTTGGTGTCCAAGATGGGCTGGCCCAATGAGCTATGAAGACACATTAATCCAATCTAACAAGTACTAAGGTTAAGGCCCTATAGGGCCGATCCTCTTGCAGGCTCACTTGGGTCTCCGTGGGCTTGGATCATGGTGTAAATGGCTTGATTGTCTCTCTCTAAGCCCTCAATATCTTTGTGCACTCCATGTTGGTCTTGGACTACTCGAACCAGGGCTTGGAGTGATTCTTTGAAGAGCTTGGCCCGTGCACGTGTGACTGGGCCCAATGGAACTCGAACTGGGTCGTTACGTGGGCCGAAACCCGTGCACACATCAGTCCCCTCCTCTTGAGAAGGATTTGCCCTCAAATCTGGATCCTCCTCGTCAAGAAATGGACTTAGGTCCGCGACGTTAAAGGTCGCACTAACATTGTATTCCCCAGGTAGCTCCAACTTGTATGCGTTGTCATTGACTTTTTGGAGTACCCGGAATGGTCCATCACCTCTGGCGGATAATTTGCTTTGACGTTGCTTGGGGAATCGCTCTTTCCTCAAGTGTAGCCACACCCAATCTCCAGGCTCAAAAATCATCTGGCGGCGGTGCTTGTTGGCTTGCTGGATGTATTGCTGCGTGCGCTTCTCGATGTTTGCTCGCACAGCTTCATGTAACCTGCGCACAAAATCAGCTTTCTTGTTCCCATCTAAGCTTATGTGCTCAGAGGAAGGTAAAGGCACCAGATCAAGGGGGGTAAGGGGGTTGAAGCCATAAACAATCTCAAAGGGAGAATATTGTGTTGCACTATGCACGGTTCGATTGTAGGCAAATTCAACATGAGGTAAGCACTCCTCCCAAGACTTAAGGTTCTTTTTAATCAAAGCCCGAAGTAAAGTGCCAAGTGTGCGATTGACAACTTCAGTTTGTCCATCGCTTTGAGGATGACTAGTGGTGGAGAATAATAACCTAGTGCCAAGTTTGGACCACAAAGTCTTCCAAAAGTAACTCAGGAACTTCACATCTCTGTCACTAACAATAGTCCGAGGCATACCATGCAGACGGACAATCTCTTTGAAGAATAAAGTAGCAATAGGAGATGCATCGTCAGTTTTGTGACAAGGAATAAAATATGCCATTTTAGAAAATCTATCAACTACCACAAATATGGAGTCATTACCCCTTGGTGATCTAGGCAAACCTAGCACAAAGTCCATAGACAAGTCAACCCAAGGATGGTGCGGGATAGGTAATGGGGTATACAAGCCATATGGATGTGTCTTAGACTTTGCCTTGTGACAAGTAGCGCATCTACCAACCATGCGTTCAACATCTCTACGCATATGAGGCCAGTAAAAGTGCTCTTGCAACATGGCCAGAGTCTTGGTGATGCCAAAGTGGCCCATGAGACCACCACTATGTGCGTCTCGAATCAAAAGATCACGAATGGAAGAGTTAGGTACACATAGTTTATCTATATGGAATAGAAATCCATCATGCAAGAAGTATTTTCCATGAGGGGCCTTAACACAAGCAACATAGGTATCACCAAAGTCATGATCATTTGTGTAGAGTTCCTTAACCATTTCGAACCCTAGTAACTTGGCATCCAGAAGAGCAAGCAACGAATGTCTACGTGATAATGCATCAGCCACTACATTCGTTTTGCCAGTCTTATACTTAATGACATATGAAAAGGTGTCAATGAAGCTTACCCATTTGGCATGTCGCTTGCTTAACTTGGGTTGTCCCTTGAGATACTTTAATGACTCGTGATCAGTGTGGATCACGAACTCTCTAGGGCGAAGATAGTGTTGCTAAGTCTCCAAGGCCCTCACTAAAGCGTACAACTCCTTGTCGTATGTGGGGTAGTTTAATGCAGCTCCTCCCAGTTTCTCACTAAAGAAGGCACAAGGTCTCTTGTCTTGCATGAGGACTGCTCCAATACCTACACCAGAAGCATCACATTCAATTTCAAAAATCGTGTGAAAATTTGGTAATGCTAACACAGGTGCATGTGTGAGTGTGTCCTTGAGGGCGTGAAATGCTCGTTCTTGTGATTCGCCCTAGTGGAACTTGTCATCCTTCTTTGTAACGGCGGTCAATGGGGCGGCAATGGTGCTAAAATCTTTGACAAAGCGCCGGTAAAAGCCCGCCAATCCAAGAAAGCTGCGCATGTCAAAGATGGATGTGGGAGTTGGCCATTGCTCGATGGCCTCAATCTTGGATTTGTCCACCTTGATGCCCTGCGAACTTACCACATAGCCTAAAAACACAAGCTCGTTAGTACAAAAGGTGCACTTCTTGAGGTTGGCGTACAGACGCGCCTGTCGAAGTGTCTCAAGAACTAATCTCACATGCTCTAAGTGCTCATGCTCACTACGGCTATATATCAAGATGTCATCAAAGTAAACAATGACAAACTTGCCAATAAAATGTCTCAGCACATGGTTCATTAGTCGCATGAAGGTGCTAGGGGCATTAGTTAAGCCAAAAGGCATTACTAGCCACTCATAGAGACCATGTTTGGTTTTGAAGGCTGTTTTCCACTCGTCGCCCTCCTTCATCCGAATTTGATGATAGCCACTCCTCAAGTCAATTTTGGTGAAAATTATGGCACCATCGAGTTCATCAAGCATATCATCAAGTCTAGGAATGGGATGACGATATTTGACAGTGATAGCGTTCACAGCCCGACAGTCAGTGCACATACGCCAAGTACCGTCCTTTTTGGGAACAAGTATCACAGGCACAGCGCAAGGACTTAGACTTTCCTTTACCCAACCCTTACCTAAGAGGCCATCAACTTGCCTTTGAAGCTCCTTGGTCTCCTCAGGGCCCATGCGGTAAGCAGGTTTGTTGGGCAATGGTGCTCCAGGAATGAGGTCGATCTGGTGTTCAATTCCCTGAATGGATGGTAAGCCATCAGGGACCTCGTCAGGGAAAACATCCTCAAATTCCTGCAAAAGAGCAACTATGCTCGCAGGCAACGCCTTGTCGAGCTCAGCAACATCCAAGAGCACATGCTTGCAAATCATGAGAAGTATAGGCTGATTAGAGTTCACCACTTTTCTAACATCCTTAGCCTTAATAATCATGTTGTGCTTCCTAGTGGTAGGTGTGGTAGGTGATTTGTCATGCATACCCCTAGGTGTGCCCCCTTGACCCTTGGGACAAGTTCGGTGACGGTCGAGGCATTGGGACTTCCAACTCGCGAGCACCTCCGACCATATCGCCTGCAATGGCTAAACAATTGTGGGGACATCAGAGTGTCTCAACAGGTACTCATCTCTTTTAAAATTGGCGCTTATGAGGATCAAGTACTTTGTGATGTAGTACCTATGCAGGCTAGCCATATATTGCTTGGTAGACCATGGCAATTTGATAGAAGTACTAGCCATGATGGTCGTACCAATATGTACACTTTCCTACATAAAGGAAAGAAGATTACACTTGCACCACTCACACCTAAGCAAGTATATGAGGACCAAATGAAAATTCAGCATGAATGTGAGAAAGTTGATGAGCAGAAAAAAATTGAAAAATATGAAAGAAAAGAAAGGAAAAGATCCCTGCAAAATGAGAGGGAAAAAGCAATAAGTGGGACGGATCATGAGGCAAAACAAGAGGGAAAAATATTGTTAAGTGCAAAAGCCAAAGATGTGCGGAGAGGGTTACTTAAAGGTCGAACCATGCTCTTATTCTACACCAAGGAAGTTTCAAATTGCACTAACACATTTGATCCTTTATTGCCTAGTTCTTTTACTAAGCTTTTGTAGGAGTATGAGGATTTTTTCCAGATGATGTGCCAAGTGGATTGCCACTCGTATGAGGTATTAAACATCAAATAGACCTCATACCTGGAGCACCCCTGCCTAATCGACCTGCCTATAGGAGCAACCCCAATGAGACCAAGGAAATTCAAAGGCAAGTGGAGGAGCTTCTAGGCAAAGGATGGGCAAGAGAGAGCTTAAGTCCCTGTGCCGTTCCAGTCATCCTTGTGCCAAAGAAGGATGGGTCTTGGAGGATGTGCATGGACTGCCGAGCTATTAATACCATAACGGTAAAGTATCGCTATCACATTCCTCGTCTAGATGACATGTTGGATGAATTACATAGGACAGTTATATTTATAAAAATTGATCTGAAATATGGATATCATCAAATTAGAATTAAAGAGGGGGACGAATGGAAAACTGCATTTAAGACTAAGTACGAGTTATATGAGTGGTTAGTCATGCCTTTTGGCCTTACTAATGGACCAAGTGCCTTTATGCAATTAATGAACCATGTCTTGCCTGAGTACTTAGGCAAATTTGTAATAGTATATTTTGATGATATTCTCATTTATAGCACAAGTCTAGAGAAACATTTGCAGCATGTTAAACTTGTGTTAGAAGTACTGATGCGAATGAGCAAGCTTCCAAGGGCGGGTTGGGTTAGATTGATTAGCTCATGTTGAGCCTAGTGTTAGCCATGTGGGCCTTAGGTCCAATAGTACTTTAGTTAGTTAATTAGTTAGTCCCTCTGCTGAGCTATTCGGGGGTGATATGTGCGCGGAAGCAAAGATTAGACCGTAGAGGACACGTTGAATAATGGATGGAATTGAACCCAAACTTGGACCATTCAAGAACGGATTCAACGGTAGAGGACGCCACAATCAAGTGTGTGTGCTTGATTGATAAGTCGATAAACAACCTAGGAACCACGCTAGGATGTTCAACTTAGCTTTCACAAGCTAAAGGAATTTGCCTTAATGGAAGACGAAATTCTGGAATTTTATTAATAATATAGCAAAACTGAATGTAAACAATGACTTGGGGCTATTTATAGCCTTGTCTAGACCTAATAAGACTTGGAAAATAACAAAGCAAATTCGGCCAGCCCTTGGGTCTTCTCTTGGCCGAAACTATCCCAACTAACTACCCCCGAGACCCCACCAGGGCACGTCGTCCCCTGGATCCCCGACTCGCTGACCGGGCAGTAAGACCCCCGAACAGCTTAGCAGAAGGACTAACTAATTAACTAACTAAAGTACTATTGGACCTAAGGCCCACATGGCCGACACTAGGCTCAACATGAGCTAATCAATCTAACCCAATCCGCCCTTGCAAGCTTGCTCATTCGCATCAAGTACTTCGAAAGGAATGCCTATATGCTAATCTAAAGAAATGTACTTTTTGCACTGACCAATTAGCATTTCTAGGCTTTGTTGTAAGTTCATAGGGCATCAAGATGGATGAAAGTAAAATGAAGGCCATCCAAGAATGGCCAAGGCCGACCACCATTAGGGCAGTAAGAAGCTTCCACGGACTTGCGAGCTTCTATCGACACTTTGTGCGCGATTTCAGCTCCATAGCCGCACCTCTGACATCTATTATTAAAAAGGATGTATCATTCCACTGGGGTGAAGATTAGGAAAAATCCTTTGACTCTCTTAAACATGCACTCACACACGCACCTGTATTATCTCTTCCTGACTTTTCTAAGACATTTAAGATTGAATGCGCGATGCGTCAGGAGTTGGCATAGGAGCAGTGTTGACTCAAGGAGGACGACCGGTTGCTTACTTTAGTGAGAAACTGAATGGAGCAATGTTGAACTATAGCACCTATGACAAGGAGCTATACGCTTTGATTCGAGCACTCCAAGTGTGGTAGCACTACCTCCGACCTAAAGAGTTCGTCATCCACACTGACCACGAGTCGCTCAAGTTTCTCAAGTCTCAAAACAAGCTGAGTAAGAGGCATGTGTGATGGATCTCATTCATAGAGACTTTTTCGTATGTTATAAAATACAAAACTGGTAAGTCCAACATAGTAGCTGATGCACTCTCACGAAGGTACTCTCTTCTTGCTACTTTGGATGCTAAACTGCTTGGTTTTGAGCTTATCAAAGATTTATATGCAACTAATGAAGATTTTAAGTTAGTGTTTGAAGCATGCAAGCAAAAGGCCCCAGAAAAGTTCTTCATAGCTGACGGGTTCCTTTACTACCTGGACCGACTATGCATCCCTCAATGCTCAATTCGTCAACTATTAGTTAAAGAATCACATAGTGAGGGATTAATGGGTTACTTTGGGGTAGCTAAAACTCTCTCAATCTTGCAGGAACACCTCTACTAGCCAAACATGAAGAAGGACGTCGAGAGAGAAGTGGCTAGGTGCATTCAATGCCTTCGCGCCAAACCCAAGGTAAATTCACATGGTCTCTACATGCCCTTGCCTATACCTAGTGAGCCATGGGTTGATATTTCTATGGATTTCATTCTTGGCTTACCTAGAACCCGAAGGGGACACGATTCTATCTTTGTCGTGGTAGATAGGTTCTCAAAAATGGTACACTTCATTGCTTGTCACAAAACTGATAATGCACCATATATTGCTGACCTATTCTTTAAAGAAGTAGTCTGCTTGCATGGTATTCCACGCACTATTGTTTCTGACCGTGATGTTAAATTTCTAAGCTACTTTTGGAAATCACTTTGGTCTAAGTCAGGCACTAAGTTGTTGTTTTCAACTACTAGCCACCCTTAAATCGATGGCCAAATCGAGGTAGTTAATACCACTAGATATCATGCCTTTACCTTTGAGTGAACATACTAGCCTTGATGGCAAGAAAAAGGCCAAAGTAGTAAGACAACTTCATGAAAAGGTGCGGGCAAACATTGAAAAGTTCACAGAACAATTTGCCCGACATGCAAACAAAGGGTGTAGGCAACTACTCTTCAAACCTGGAGACTGGGTTTGGCTCCACATGCGCAAGGAACGCTTCCCTGAGAAGAGGCGAAGCAAGCTGATGCCTCATGGCGATGGACCATTTCAAATCCTTGACAAAGTCAACGACAACGCCTACCAACTTGACCTTCCAGGTGAGTATGGTGTTAGCTCTACCTTCAATGTCGCTGACTTACTTCCTTTTGATGTAGATGACGACTTCGATTTGAGGATAAATTCTTCTCAAGAGGAGGGGACTGATGAAGATCTACCATGGGCTCAAGTCGTCACTTCAAAAGGCTCAAGTGAGGATGCTCTATGTGCACCATCAATGAACCTTGGGCCGATGACTAGAGCAAGGGCAAGGAAGATGCGAGAGACCCTCCAAACATTTCTACAAATCATTCATACATGCATAGGGAGGATCCAAGAGCCTAATCACACGATGGTGAGCCTACTCCAAGTCCATGAGAAGGCCGCGGATGACTAGAGAGAGGACGGGCTGCATTATGGGCTTCACTATTGAGTTAAGTGTCTAGTGTAGGCTTGAAAATAAGGTTGGGCAGCCATGTGGGCTTGGCCGACTAGCCCTTATCCATTTAAGGCGAATTAGCACTTTCCAAATTCATCGTTTCCTTAGTAAGTTAGGTTTAGTAGTTGGAGTTAATATCGTTTTCCATTACTAGTTAGGATTTCGGTTCATGAAGCCTATAAATAAGAGGCTTGGCCGAGACTTACTTAATCAATTATCAATAAACAAGTTTCAGTTTTAAGAGTAAATTCTCTTAGCTTCGGTTAACCTTTGAATATCTTAGATTTGTTCTAAGTGTTCTTCTTGGCTTATCAAACAAGAATCACACTTGTTCATGGCGCCATTCTACCAAACCGGCGCCATTCTACCAAACCATAAGTTCCTTTAATCTTTTCTTGAGGGTTAAGAATTAGTCTTAGTTCTCATCTAAGGGATCCTAAGGGGGTTTAGGATTCTGCAAATCCAAGCCTTGGAGATTGATTGTCTAGATCCTGTTGTTAGAGTTACGAGTTCGCCAAACATGGTTGGGTTCGTATCATTCATTACCTTGGTTTTTGTGCTACCTGTGATAACCCCACTTCCCCCTAGGGCGTTCCCCAGGGTTTAGCGAACTGCCTGCTCAACTCTTGCCAGGACTCGCTCACTCACTTATGACTTCAGAGCAAGTAAAGATGTGGCAATCAAACTTAACATCTATACAAACATTAACACAGATACACAATCCTCAAGGTTAAGTACAAAAGTTCAGGATCCAACCAACTACTAATACTATTACTATTACACAACAAAAGTTCTAGTCTTCCTCTAATCACCCGTCCTTGCTCTCAACCCTGTAAGGAAAACAAATTTAACGAAATAGAGGGATGAGCTAAAGCTCAATGAGTTTCCCATACACATAACCAAGCAATTAAAACAAGGACATTAGTCATTTAACAACAATCAATCGTGAAAATATTCACAATATAAAAGCAATGAGAATCCACTCATTAAAAGGATACATGCTCACGTGGAGCCATTCGTTCATTCATTCGCCAACCATTTTCCTTATCCCTCCAATATTAGAAAACATTTACAAGTGAAAACTCCTTCAATGTTCTTGACATTCATTCATTGATTTCACTTTCCACCACTAGCCAATTCACTGGCCAGTTATCCACCAACCTTCGTGATCATACTCGAGTATACCAAACATTATCCCAGGGTCACCAGTCGCCCAACCAAGTCCATTTCTGGCTCGAATCAACTGGCAGTGAAGGTCAAGGGTCCAGTTCAGCCAAAAGACTTACATTCATGCATAAGTAGCATTCAATCATTGAAAATTCACTTTGGTTTGGGTCGAGTGCAATAAAGTACACACTCGCCCATCAAAAATCAATTTAGCAATCATTAGAAAGCATTTAACATTCAATCGAATATTCACAACAAGTACACAGTCATTTAATACACAAACATGCAAGAAACACTCACCCTAAACAAGTCATGTTTTATCAAAATGCAGTTCAGGGTCGGCACCTTGGCCACTCTCGAAATCTGTAGTCAAATATTGTCCACAAAGAGCCAATCATACACAAGTGCAAGTTGCATAACTTATACTTCTATATCAAAGGAAAAAGGCATGAAAAGTATAGTAAGTCATATAGGCAAGGTGCACGCATAATTTGTAAAAGAAAATAATAAAAAATGGTTAAGTTCAAAGCCAATATATGCAACTAAAAACCATGTTTTGAATACTTGTTTAGAATGTTAGAAATCAGGTTTAGAACACTTGAGAAGTACATGTTAAGTCGGGCCAAGGAAATGGAAAACAAGAGAAAGACAACGAGAAACAATGAAGATGGCAGCTTTGCCATCCTTTGGTGTTTTGATCACCACTGAAGCTACACATATCAGATTGAGGTGAATTTTATGGTGTTTCTAAGCTAAGACCGAGACCTACATTTCCTATGAAGACATTGACACCTAGTTCTCACATTTTTAGGGTCAAAATTGGACGGTCAAAAGCACATGAAAAACAGGTCAGGAAAGTTTGAGTTTTTGTGCTGTCAGGAGTGCTCTAGCCAAATCATAAGCTAAAATGATCCAATTGGTCTAAAATTTTGCAGGTAGAAAGGTAACTCAAATCCATATAACTTTCATGTTTTGTCTAAAAGCTGATTCAGTCCATAAGCCAGTCAAATTCGAGCCTCAAGTTGCTACTTCATCTAGTAAAAGACAGAACAGGTATGCAATTTCGGTCAATTTTGAAAAATCACAGATATTCATGGGAATTGAGAAAAGGATGCAATTTTCACGGTTGATAGTATTCTAACTCTAGTTTCAAACGCAATAAACAGAACTAAATTCTGATTTTTCTACAACAAGATATAGCAGATTTTCTAAGGCTGCCCAAGGTTTCCTGCGGACAAAATTTTCAGCGGCACCTCCTTTGTGTTTACTACTTTTTCCAGCCAATTCAAGGCTTTATTCTTACCGCAAAACAGCCTCAACTAAATCATGTACATACCAAGCCAATAACTCACTAAATCAAGCATATAACCATCACCTACTCAAGCTAGAAAATGAAACCCTAAGCTGAAATTTATGCACCCAAGCTGGAAATTTCACCAATCTTCACAAATCTAGGTTATCTTCCATAAAACTTCCAATTTCAAGTCATCTTCCCAATAAATTGCAAGAATAGAAAGAGAAGGAAGTTCCTCAACTTCATACCTTCAAACCTCCAAGGAAAATACAAAACAAGAGTTGTCCTTCCCAACTCAATCCACTACAAGCCTTCTTGCTCCCTTGATGCAACTTTCTACGGATTGATTTAGGGTTTTAGGTTGATTTCCCTCCAAATCAAGTATGAATCAAGATGATGAATTGATGGCTTTTCTCTCCTTTCCCTCTCTTTAAGTCGGCCACCAAGAAGAAGGAAGAAAGATGATGGATTTTTGGTTCAATTTTGCAAGATAAAGACTACGATTAGTCTTGGTCAAAGGTAGCTAGATCATCAACACTTGTCACCCTACCAATTTGTCTTTCTTTTCCTTTTCCTTAGTCAATAATGGTGGATGACTTAAGGATTAATTTAGGGAGGATTATGTGAAATAAAAATAAGGAGATTAGGGTAAGAAAGTATTGGTCAAATGGGGTACTCAATCGGAAGCAAACGGTGCACGTCGGTTCAAGCCGATTTTCCTTAACTCTCGCATACTTGTGTTTTAACTTATGATTCACTAACTTATTAATAGCACTTCTAATCACACACTTCCTTCTATCTAAAAATCACTCTTAACCACCAAATCTAGTACACACACCTCACCAATTAATCATACTATCAAAATACGCAAAAATTCTAATTTACCCTAACTATAAAACTAAGGGTAAAACTCTTAATTCTATTATTTATTACAACTATTGAGGGAGTAAATGAGTAGTAAAGATATTATAAAGTAATTTATTCAAAATAAAAGGGAATTTTAATAAAATATGAGGGATTTTCCAAGTCCTCACACTCTCTCTCCCTTAAAAGAATTTCATCCTCAAAATTCTGACCTTCATAAGATTTTGGAACGGGTTGTTGATCCAAAGAGTATACTCTAGTTGATGCCCTGGATCTGTTTCCTCTTTCTTGGTTTGGCCTAGAAGTAATCTGATCCCTTTGCTGCACATTCAACCCTCTTTGTTGCTTATTCGGACAATTGTGAAGTTGATGATCAGCACTTCCACATATCAAGCATTTCTTTCCCTTTACCCAGCACGCATCCTCAGTATGATTTGTTTTCCCATAATAACCACAAGCTAATCGTGGAGCTTCTATTGGATTCTTTAGAGAGACTTCCTCTTGTCGTCCTCTTCCTACCTGACTTTCTCTTGTCGAACTTCTCTCATATTGTCCTTGCATCCACGGTGGGTAAGGTGGAAGGTTTACTCTTCTAGCTTTGGAAGGTGGTACGGTGTTCTTAAGTTCCTCAGGCTCACTACTCGGCGCACTTCTTTTCCGCGCTTGAAATGCTTTTACTTGCGCCCTTGCAATTTCAACCCTTTGGACTTTCTCAAGAACTTCTATAAATGTAGTGATTTGAGCCGCCGCAAGAGCTTCCTGGATTTTCACATTTAATTCTTGTACAAACCCCCTTACTCTTCTTTGCTCCGTAGTTACTAATTCAGGGGCAAATTTATATAAGAAGGGGAAACTGATTTTAAGAGGCAGTTATCATTTTTTTTTAATCAGAATCCTTCTCCTCCTAATTTTCACAGATTGTACAAAGAGTAACCATTGAATAAACTCGATCTCACCTTCAATTCATCAATTATTTGCAAAAAGAAGCAAATGCTTATTTGGAAAGCAACAAGTCAATTATTTGGGGCACATCATTTTAGAAAAGGGAGTATCAACGGATCCTAGTAAAATTGAGACTATGGTTAATTGGCCTAGACTAGCGAACTAGAAGGAACTTGAAACTTTTTGGGGGCTTGATAAGTGTATATTTTGCATCTTTTTAGTGCATTTTATAGCTTAATTTTGGTGTTTTTTAGTTATTTAATAGCTAAATAACTATTTTCAAGTGAATTTTACAGTTTGTAGTTTAAGTAAAAAAAAATGGTTTAGGAAAATTTGCATTTTTATGTGTTTAAATGGTGAAAATTTCATATTTTTATAGGATTTAACGATTCAATCATCAATTGAAATGAAGTGAGAAAATTTTGAATGATTCTTCATGATTTGAAGTCATTTAAAGTGAACATAAAATACAATATATCCAAAAAATGAAATGCAATCAAGTACAAAAGAAGAAAAGTCTGACAGGTTTGACGCTTGTATTTTAGCTATAACTTGAGTTACAAGCATTGGATTGAGATGATTCTTGAACCATTCTGAATCTAAGAAATAGCTCTACATTTATTAAGAGCCATTAGAATCTAGTTCATAAGTTTTCATGACTGAAAGAGGGTTCTGACCAGTAGAGGAAATTTTTATCATTTTGCAGTATATAGAGCTTCAAATAACATGATTCTTAATGCATTAGAAATTTAACTCAAAGGGCTACAACTTTTATGTTTTGTACAAGAGTTAGTTCAGCCGTCATCATTGAAAATTTTACAACTCAAATTAGTGCAAAATAGAGCAATTTCCAGTATCATTAGAAATGTGCCAAACCTACAAGGGAGCAGTTACGTAGGGGTATTACGCGACCTACCCCATATAACTACACATGTAATCTCATTTTAGCTGTTCAACTTGTAGTTTGTTCACACAACCTTTTTGGACATTTTCTTATCAAATTTTGGTGGGAACTGACCACGAAATCATGGAGGTTTGTACAATCAACTTTTGAAGATTTTAAAAAGCATTTCACATCAACTTTAACAACTCATTTGGAGCTTGAATTCATCTACAAATATAGGGCTTGAAGACATATTTTCATAATTTTAGAAGGCTAGCAACGATACAAAAATGCAACTTTCACTAGTTCTCCTAAGTTCATTAGCTTAATATAGGTTAGTGTAGTTTAATCATCTTGTGTTGTAGCTAAACAAAGATGAAGTTAAGGATGAAGATGTAGAGCTTGGAACTCAAGTGATATAGGTGACATCTCTTCTATCACTTTATTTCTTGTAATGATTCTCATGTTTTGTGAATATACAGATTTGATTCTTGTTTGTGTTTCATTTATGTCTTACTAGTATTTGATACCTACAGTGTGGATGAACTTATTATGAATGTTATGTGATCTTTTGTGGTCATTTGAGTTTATATTTTTTGAAAAAGTTATTTAGCACTTTTGATATTTCAATCATGATTACTAAAGGGTTGTTTTATCAATGAAAAGTTGCGATCAAACACTAGTTCATGGCTTGTTTCATGTAACTTCATAGAATTTAATAAATTTATAACTAGTTTCATATCATGTTAGCAGGAGTGGAGCAGTTATATATATGTTTGGTATATCAGTAAAAGCGTATATCATGTATATTTGGAAATTACAACATAACCAAGGTATAAACTCAATTGACTGGTAATTTTCACTTGCAAGAGTAGTTAGGAGTTCCATGACCTCTCTTGCTTGTTAGTTTTGTTACTTTTGTTGCATGATAGAGTGTCGATTTACTTTATTTAAATAATAGAGGAACTCGAATACCATCAATAATTAGCAATCTTTCCTATGAGATCGATGCTTAATATCTCCTATACTCAATAAACAATCTGTATACTTGTAGAATATCGAGTATTTAGGTTTTTAGAATTTGCAATGAAATATAAACCTCATCAAATTTTTAGCACTAATGCTGAGGATACAACGTAAGAATGAAGTATGCCTATATAAGTTTTAAATTTATTACATATTCCTATATTTTGATCGATGTGGATTGTTCTTGGAATGTTGTTAAGCATACTTAGATAATTCAAATTGTCAAAATGTGATTTATTTATTATGCTTACATGCGTACATTCATTATACGGTGACATTTTATAAAATTTGAATTTGTAGGTTTTGAGAAATGGCTAGTGTATGCTAGTTATGAAAAATGATGCATATTAAGTGTTTGTTGATAATTAGGTGTTTTAATAAAGTCATTATTTCTTATTCTTCACTTAGAACATGATTTGATGATGAATTTTGTTATTTGAAGAATTTTGTAATTTTTGAGAAATTTAAGAGTTTAAATTAAACGTGTTCATAGTGTATAATTCTTTATTTGCTTTTGCTTCTAAATTGCTGATTTGTAATACCTTTGTTATTACTTTGGCATTACTTGAACATTTATAGTTTGCTTTTCATTTGCCTTTTAGGTACTAATGGATTCTAATGAAACTAATGAAGATTTATAGAGTTGTGGACAATGGTTTGTGATCTTCGTACTAGTGCCACTTCAATCACTATAATAAGGGAGCACTACTTGATTTTCTTTCTTACACATTGAGAACAATGTGCATTTTAAGTGTATGAAAAATTTTTGTGTTTATATGCATTATATGTGATTGATATTTGATTGGAAATAATGAGCTTGAGCTTGGAATTATTACTGTGTTTTGAAATAATTCAAATTTGGGAATTTTTTTCAAAAACTTATCCAAAATTGCAAAATTGCCCCAAAATTTTTGAAAATTTTTAAATTTAATCAAAACGACAACATCTTCCATACCATCAATAATTCAAATATCTTTTACTTTTGAGATAAATATATGTGCCTATAGAAATTCATTTCTCATTTAACTTGGAAATGGCTATTTTTCGATTATAATTTTTTCTTTTTAGAAAAGTATATCTCTTAAAATGGAGGAAATTATGTCTAAATTTCGCATGTTTGATGAAATTTCCTCTCTTTACGTGATTTTACATAGTTAAGTGATAAATGTGACAGCCCCACTTTCCCCTAAGGCGAACCAAAGGGTTCGGCGGACTGCCTGCCCAGCTCTCGCCGGGACTCAGTCGATCACTTCAAGCAACCATAAGAATATCTAACCACGATCCAACTTAAAACGAAACGTATATACAATAATATCTCAAGAAGAAGTACAACCGTCAAATATACAGAGGTTCTCAAATCACCATACAACCAGCCCGTGCCAAGCACTAGGGCGAGAACCATTACAAAAGAAAACCAAGGGCTAGACCCAGCTAGTCTATACCGGCTCTCGTCCTTGCTCGCCTTCCCCTGTTAAGGAAAACAAAACTAACGGGATGAGCTATAAGCTCAGTGAGGTTCCGAACACGTAGGCAAACAAGAAGTGCATTGCATTCATTACATGAAACCAATAATTCAAGATACAAATACAAAAGAAAGCGATAAACACATTCATTAAAAGGATACGTGCTCACAAGGAGCCATTCGTTCATTCATTCTCCTTTCGTTCCCTTATACCTTCAATCATTTGAAAATGCATTTGTATATAAATAAAACCCTTATTCATTCATTCGTTCATTCATTCATTCACCAGGCTCCACCAACCTCCACCAACCTACAAGGTAATACTCGAGTATACCAAAACGTTCACCCAGGTCCCTAATCGCCCGACCGAGTCCGCTTCTGGCTCGAGACGACCGGTAACAAGGGGCAGTGGCCAGTTCAGCCAAAAGGCTTACATTCATGCACAAATAACATTTCAATCATTCAATCATTGAAAACTTTACAATCATTTAGGCCGAGTGCGATAAAGTACACACTTGCCTAGAAAACTCGTTTTAACAATCTTGAAAGCATTTAACATGTTATCAATCATTCATACCAGCCATATAATCATGGAACATAACAAACAAGGAACACTCACCTATACACGCAAAATAACGTCCACTTCTCAATCACCAATGAAACCTAAAAGTAAACAAAGAACACATTACAATCCATCTAGCATGATTTGGATGAAATCAAGGATTACCCGACTACTCGCGAGTAAACGTATAAAATGACTTTTAAAGTGTCAATAGAGCATATGGATCCGTGGACGGAAATTACTAGGGTTCATAAACCAACCGTGAAGCCAAACTCAAAAGGTTATGAAATTTCCGGCAGAAAACACTTTAACCAACGACAAATCGAAATCCAATAAGGTAAGCTAAGAAGTATTGTTTCCGGAATTGTTTATGTAGCTCAAAATCAATAGACTATATGCCTTGATGAAAATCATGAAAAGGTGGCAAAACTATCTCACTTTCACTCTTAAAACTTCACTTAAAAGTTATTCACTTGTGGCCGAGAGAACCCTAGGTCAACCTCTATATTTTGGTAAACAGTAAGTAAACGTTTGGAATTTCAACCCAAAGATGTATTAGGTTTTAGAATGGTAAAATGATCATTTTATTTGCCAAGCGGAAATATACAGGTTCAAATAGAAATTTAGCCTTCGGCCACCTTTTGAAAGATCCGGTAACATTTTCAGTAAATACGTCCAATTCGTCACGAAATACATTCGCAAAATCACTTTAACTTGCTCACATTACAAGAAGATAAACGGACTGTATGTCCCTTGTGTTTACCTATTTTCCAGCCATTAATGGCTTCATTATTTTCCTCAAAACAGTCCCAACATCTCATATAGAATAATCTCATTTTCAAAGCCGTTCACTAGGCTTAAAGTCATATAAATACAAAAATCAAGCTAGAAACATTTCCGGATAAAAACAGTTTTTTGACATCATTTTTGCGGTTTTGGTACCATTGGCGCTACGATTATCGGATGGAGGTACAAGACACACCGTTTCGAAGCTAACAGATAGGGCTAAAATTTTGAAGAAGGCCACTCAGTCCAGTTTGTAGTGCAACTTGGTCAAAATTGACATATATGAAACCAGAAACTCACAAACAGGTTGGCTAACCGCACAATTGTTAAACAACAATAATTCAGGCTACCGAAGTCCGATTGAAGTGTATCTTATGGTGTTTCAAAGCTAAAACACAACCCTACATTTATTATGAAGACCTCCATGGCCAAATCATGCATTTTCATGATAAAAAATGGAAAACTACACAAAAATAGAATTCTGGGCGCGAAACAGGTTTCATGGACAGTCAAGGGTATTTCGATCATTTCACATGATACAGTGGTCGGATCAAGCTGAAATTTTGCATTCTGCTAGTTTATACTATTGGCTACAACTTTCATGTTTTGGCCAAAATCTAATTCAGTAGGGATCATGGTGAAAAGGCACGGTCAGATTGGGTGAAAAGACAACCCTGTTTGCTGAACTCCTACCTAGACCAGTCTGGGTATTTCCGTCCTATCTCAGGATACCGAGCTCGGATTGAGCTGAAATTGTACAGGAAACTAGAAAACATCATTACCTACAACTTTCATGTTTTGTGCTAAGGACAATTCGGCCTCTAACCTGGTCGAACAGAAACGGGCAGAAAGGAAAAAAAAATGGACCCTAATCTGGAAATTCATGCATTCATGTGCCAATCTTCCACAAAACAACATCTAAAACAACTAAAAATCACTAATAAGCAATTAATTGAAGTAAAGAGGAAGTTTGTAAGCAAGGTACCTTGACACCTCAAGAAAGATGATAACTTAGGGTTTTTCTTTCACAAATCCCTCCACTAGAAGCTTTAATCCTCCTTAATAAGTAACTTTGATGGAGTAATCTTCACTTTTAATGGTTGGAAATCAAGATTGGAGCAAGGGATTGAAGTACAAGATGAAGGATTTCCTCTCTTTTCTCTCCTCAAAATTTCAGCCAACAAGGGGAAAAATGAAGAAACATTTGGTCAAAATGGATGTTTAGTAAAGTTAAGAAAAGTTAGTCAAAGTTCCCATCCAATGGTTTCATGACACTTGTCCCTCTCATTAATGTCATGCCTAACTTTTTTTGTCTTTCTCACACCTATCCACTTGGTACCTCTAAATATCTCATAGCACCCGGTAAATTAAACCCAGTATCCAAAACTTAACCTAACTGGCCGAAATTTTCCGAATTTTTCGCACTAGCGGGTCCCACGTTCGATATACGCTCTTAATTTCTCAAAAACTAACCGATACTAGAAAAATCATTTAAAAACTATATTTACTCATAAAATTGATCTAGAAAAATTTTCTAATAAAGAAAATGCAGAAAACGTGCAATTAAGAAAAGTACGGGTCCTCACAAACAAGGCCTTGGTCGAAGAGATTGAGGAACCATGGGTAGTGTTTATTGTGTTTATCCACTGGATGCATCCTTTGGATTTGGTATACTCAAGTGGACGGAGACTGGAGTGAAGTGCAGTTCTACCGGATATTATTACTGTATGTTATGGTTGACAAAGTGTCAACGGATCCTGAATAAGCTACTGTGGAACTTGCTTCCGAGAACAGACTATATCCTTATGCGTGAAAGTGTTAATTCCTTATCCCACTTGTTTGCTTGAAATGTCAATGACTTGTCTTGTGAACGTCTACTTGCTTGGATTTGAGCTTGTTTTGAGATTGTGATGTATGTAATTGCTAACTTGCAACTTGTTTGCATATTGTTTTGGAACCTCACTGGGCAAAAGCTCATTTCTTTAGTTTGTTTTCCTTACCAGGGGTTGGCAATGTGGAATTGGGGAAAATAAACTGTTCAAGAGTTGACGTCTTACTTTAAGTAACTTGCCATCTTAGTTATACTTAGTGATTTGATTAAACGACTTAGATGGTTATCCATTTGGTTGTATATATATGTCTGGACAATTTGGAATTCTAGATGGTGTGGAATATTTAACCATGGAGTTTTGATGTTTATTTTGGGGTTCATTTTATTAAAGTAGGGAATTGCTATTGTTTTATGAGATTCGTGTGTGAGTCCTGGCGAAAGTTGGGCAGGCAATCCGCTAAACCCTTTGGTTCACCTTAGGAGGAAGGTGGGTCATCACAGAAAAGATGATATCTAATTCTGCCAGTGTGCTCAAAGTTTACTTAGGAAGAACGTAAAAGCACTCTGAACCTTGCATTTCGTTTCCTTCTAGCAACCTAGGCTTTGCATTTTTTATTTCATTCTGCACTTGTGGAAGTATTTTTTATTCTTTTTGTTCCTCTAGTCCCGTGGCATGGATGTTGCAAGTTTGCTTTCTCAAGATTAGAAATCCAAACTTTGCATTTTTATTTTCTCCCGCTAGCTTTTGGGTTTGAGTCTAATCCCACTAAATATTCTAGGCCTGGAATGATCTTTATTTTCTCCCATTAGTTATTTGAACTCGAATCTAATCTCACCAAGTAGTATAGGTCTGGGGTGCATTTTCATTTTTTTCGCTAGTTATCTAGGTTCGGGTTTAATCACATTAAATATTCTTGACTTAGAGTGCATTTTCATTTTCTCTCGATAGTTATTTGAGCTCGGGTCTAATCCTACCAATTATTCTGGGCCTGAGGTACTTTTTCATTTTCTCCCACTAGTTATTTGTGCTCGGGTCTAACCCTGCCAAGTATTCTAGGTCTCTTTCATTTTTCCCACTAGTTATTTGGTCTTGGGTTTAATCCCGCCAAGTATTCTAGACATTTTCACCCGCTAGTTATTCAGCCTTAAGTTTAATCCCACTAAATATTCGAGGCTTGGGGTGCATCTTTATTTTCTTTCACTTGTTGTTTGGATTTGGATTGAATCCTATCAATCAAGCTAGGTTTGAGATGCCCCAACCCATTGGCTAGCTTTGTAACTCGAGCCGGCAAGGGCTTGGTCGAGAAACTTGGTGAACCTTGGGAAGTGTTATAACTTGATCCAAATAAGGGGTCTTGCTAGGTATACTTGTTAAGTGATACCACCTACATGCTTGTTTGGTTACGGATCCAAGAGGGTGTCATGGTGGCTAGAGGTAGTAAGTGGAGTTCTACATGGATAACTGTGAAAGTTGACGGAGGGTCAACTACCTGAGCTTGGATCGCGCGTGGATTAGCTCCTGAGAGCTCCCGTATCCTTTTATTGTGATTAAATTCCCTAGTTGCTTAACGTTTCGCAGTTACTTGTTACTCGAGTTATTGCTTTATATTGTGTCTTTGCTAGCATGCTTGCATGTTTTTCCCTTGGCCTCACTGAGCATTAGCTCACCCCAATTTGTTTTCCTTAACAGGTTTGGAAGTGGAAGTTCTGAGGCTTAATTAGTGACCCCCAAAAATAATTTTTCCCCACAGGGCTCGAGGCCAAAGAAAGCGCTTGTATTGAGTTATTAGTGTCTGAAGGGATATCTCATATATAATTTGAATTCGATTCACTTGATAAGTATTTGATGTAATTATTTGAGAACTGAGGACTTTTGTCTTATTCGGGGAATGATACCCTTACTTGAGATTTGTAATGTATCTTATCTCGTTCTAAGTTTGAAAAATGTTATTTCGTTTATTCTTGAGGTTGTACCCTATGTTATTGGATGTGAGTGATGTATTTTATTTGAGGATTGTAGTGAGTCCCAGCGAGAGCTGGGCAGGCGGTTCCGCCGACCCCTTTGGTTCGCCTTAGGGGGAGGTGGGGCTGTCACAGTTGGTATCAGAGTTTAGGCTATAGATCTTGTAGTGTATCCTCGGCTTAAAGTGTAGGATGCCTGACTGTGGGATTAATTTGAATATTATGTGAATGAGGACCTATTGTATCCTAGGGGTTAAAC
>NC_040041.1:27447950-27587730 GCF_003713205.1 Coffea eugenioides
CGATTCTTCCTTGAGCAAAGAAAAGAAAGATTCTTCACTTTCTAGTTTCCATTTCAATCAATCTTCCAAAACCAACCACATAACTTAGATCTCTAAGCTCCATCAAAATCTATCCTTTGGGTGCTTAGTGAGTGGCTAGTTGAAGTTTTGTTGAAGGCTTAAGGTGTCCAACATCTTCCTCTCTCTTGGTTACTTGGTAAGTGGTAATATGAACACCTCCTATATCTAATGATGTTGAATTTATGCCTAATGGTGGCTTAAGTGAGGGACTATGTGTTTTATTTCTTGATTTGAAGTGAATTGGTTGAGTTTTTTATTTTTTGAGGAATTTTCTGGTTTCATATGATCTTGATGGTGTGGTTGTTTTTGATGGTTGGTAATAAGGGGTTATGACTCTAGGAGGTGTGAATGATTGATAATGGCAACCGATTTTGGGTTTGGAAGAATTTCTGGAAAATTAGGGTTCTTGGTTGAACATTCTGTCCGAAATTTTAGGTCATAGATAGAGGCCGAATTGGACTTCGCTCAAAACATGAAAGTTGTAGGTATTGATGAGTTTGAAGGGCCTGCAAAATTTCAGGGCATTTGGAGTATTATAGAGTGATGCCGTTTTTATTGTTGCTGTTTTTGGTGAACAGAATGTCCGAACTGCGATAGTCATTGCCTGTTTTGACTGGAATTGGTTTGGATTTTTTTGTTGGTGTCTTCTGATGAAATGTACCTTGATGTCTTAGCTTTCATATGCCTTTGGAATCAATGCATTTGGACCTGTGTAGGCCGAGATAGACTGATTACAGTTTTGTGTGATTTGGGAACCTGCAATTACGGTTCTGGGTTGGTTTTCTGCATTTTTGACCTAGTTGTGCTAAGATTTGGACTGAGTGGCCTTCTACATTGTTGTAGCCCTGTCTTTTAGCTTCGAAATGGTGGGTCTTACACCCTAATTTGATAATCGTAGTGCAAGTTGTGCCATTACCGCAAAAGAACATCAAAACTGTTTTTCTGGTTTTGCGTTTAACTTTCATTTCCGGACTTTTCCCTAGCTTGACTTGTATTTGTACTACTTGGAGCTTGTTGAATGGCTATTGGATGAACTTGTTGTTGTGTGTGTACCTTTGGGACTGGCTGAGGAAATAATGAAGCCTTGATGGCTGGAAAAGTAAAGAAATTTAGGGGAAGTGCTGTCCGAACTTTGAAGGGATTTGTTTGCATTGAGTTGTGATCCAAGACTCCGATTTGAGCAAGGCAATGATATATGATGATGGTTTCTTGAGCCATGGGAGGTGAGTGACCCCTTAAACGTATTTCCAAAGACTTGTGAAATGTTCTTGCATTAATTATTCGATTGGCATAGTCATGCGTTGCTTGCATTGTGAATTCATGACATGATTTGGCTTCAATGACGTTTCTGGGAAAGTCTTTTGTGCTGGACACCAACGTCTCCACTCTGTTTATGGTTCATGTTCATTGTTATCTGGAGCACCGATGTTGCTCCCACTTTCGTGAGTTCGTGAGTTAATGTTAAATGATCTATTTGAGCGTTGGGTGTTCAAGTGCAATGATTTCACTGGCTCACGAGAGCAATAAACGTACATTTGATCTCTGAATCATGACATCATCGAAAACATCGAAATGCAACATTGTGAAATATATTTGCTTAATGATTTTGCTGGTTACTCGCTGAGCTTCTAGCTCACGCCCAAAATATTTTATTCCCCTCCACAGGGCTCAAGGCGAAGGAAGGGCTTGTAGTACCTGTGCACGTGATTGGATGGCCTATGGTTTGTACAGTTTGGATTTGGAATCATTTTATGTATAGTTGGGATTAGTTTCCGCTGCATTTGTGATATGTAATTATTGGAGAATTTATTGTAATATTTGAGGTTTATTCTTGTAATTCATTTGAGGAATGTAGTGAACGACTGAGTCCCGGCGAGAGTTGGGCAGGCGGCCCGCCGAACCCTCTGGTTCGCCTTAGGGGGAGGTGGGGCTGTCACAGTTGGTATCAGAGCTTAGGCTTCAGATCTCTGTAGTGTATCCTAGGCTTGAAGTTTAGGATGCCGGACTGTGGGTTTGATTTGACTCTTGAGAGATTTTTACGGGATGTCTTGACTTGACTGGTACAAGAGGGAATGTCGAGGACGACATTCTTTTAAGGCGGGGATATTGTGACGCCCCGAAAACAAATGAGTTTTGAGAACCCGGAAATTTTTCTAATTTCTAGGGTTCTATTTTTTAAACGCCCGCCTTTTCTTACATTTTCCTTGATTTAGCAAAATTCCCCAGATAAAGTTTTATGAGCAAAAATTTAGTTTTAAAATGATTTTTCTAGTATCGGTTAGTTTTTTGAGAAATTAAAAGCGTATGTTGGACGTGGGACCCGCAAGTTGCGGTAAAGCATTATATTTTTGACAACTTGTTGGAATTTTGTATTTAAGTGATATTATTTTACAATGTGTTAAGTATTTGTATTGGAGAGAGAAAAAGAAGTGATAAGAGTGGCATTAATGGAGTGACATCGTGTCACACAAACCATTGGTTGGACTTTGTTGGCAACTATCACCACTTTTGACTTTTGACCAAATTGAGTAAATATTCTTTGAAAAATTGCTCAAAAATTCACCTTTCTTCTCCTTTTCATGTCCGTCTTCCTTTGAGCAAAGAAGAAAGAAATTCTTCAACTTTTCTAGTTTCCATTTCACTCAATCTTTCCAAAACCAACCACATAACTTAGATTCTACTCCATAAAATCTATCCTTTGGGTGCTAGTGAGTGGTCTAGTAAGTTTGTTGAAGGCTTAAGGTGTCCAACATCTTCCTCTCTCTTGGTTACTTGGTAAGTGGTATATGAACACCCTCCTATATCTGATGATGTTGAATTTATGCCTAATGGTGGCTTAAGTGAGGGACTATGTGTTTTATTTCTTGATTTGAAGTGAATTGGTTGAGTTTTTTATTTTTTGAGGAATTTTCTGGTTTCATATGATCTTGATGGTGTGGTTGTTTTTGATGGTTGGTAATAAGGGGTTATGACTCTAGGAGGTGTGAATGATTGATAATGGCAACTGATTTTGGGTTTGGAAGAATTTCTGGAAAATTAGGGTTCTTGGTTGAACATTCTGTCCGAAATTTTAGGTCATAGATAGAGGCCGAATTGGACTTCGCTCAAAACATGAAAGTTGTAGGTATTGATGAGTTTGAAGTGCCTGCAAAATTTCAGGGCATTTGGAGTATTATAGAGTGAGTTATGCCGTTTTTACTGTTGCTATTTTTGGTGAACAGAATGTCCGAACTGCGATAGTCATTGCCTGTTTTGACTGGAATTGGTTTGGATTTTGTTGTTGGTGTCTTCTGATGAAATGTAGCTTGATGTCTTAGCTTTCATATGCCTTTGGAATCAATGCATTTGGACCTGTGTAGGCCGAGATAGACTGATTACAGTTTTGTGTGATTTGGGAAACCTGCAATTTACGGTTCTGGGTTGGTTTTTCTGCATTTTTGACCTAGTTGTGCTAAGATTTGGACTGAGTGGCCTTCTACAGTTGTTGTAGCCCCTGTCTTTTAGCTTCGAAATGGTGGGTCTTACACCCTAATCCGATAATCGTAGTGCAAGTTGTGCCATTACCGCAAAAGAACGTCAAAACTGTTTTTCTGGTTTTGCCGTTTAACTTTCATTTTCCGGACTTTTCCCTAGCTTGACTTGTATTTGTACTACTGGAGCTTGTTGAATGGCTATTGGATGAACTTGTTGTTGTGTGTGTACCTTTGGGACTGGCTGAGGAAATAATGAAGCCTTGATTGGCTGGAAAAGTAAAGAAAATTTAGGGGAAGTGCTGTCCGAACTTTGAAGGGATTTGTTTGCATTGAGTTGTGATCCAAGACTCGGATTTGAGCAAGGCAATGATATATGATGGATGGTTTCTGAGCCATGGAGGTGAGTGACCCTAAACTATTTCCAAAGTACTTGTGAAAATGTTTCTTGCATTAATTATTCGATTGCATATCATGCGTGCTTGCATGTGAATTCATGACATGATTTTGGCTTCAATGAGTTCTGGGAAAGTCTTGTGCTGGACACCAACGTCTCCACTCTGTTTATGGTTCATGTTCATGGTTATCTGGAGCACCGATGTTGCTCCCACTTCGTGAGTTCGTGAGTTAATGTTAAATGATCTATTTGAGCGTTGGGTGTTCAAGTGCAATGATTTCACTGGCTCACGAGAGCAATAAACGTACATTTGATCTCTGAATCATGACATCATCGAAAACATCGAAATGCAACATTGTGAAATATATTTGCTTAATGATTTTGCTGGTTACTCGCTGAGCTTCTAGCTCACCCCCAAAATATTTTATTCCCCTCCACAGGGCTCAAGGCGAAGGAAGGGCTTGTAGTACCTGTGCACGTGATTGGATGGCCTATGTTTTGTACAGTTTGGATTTGGAATCATTTTATGTATAGTTGGGATTAGTTTCCGCTGCATTTGTGATATGTAATTATTGGAGAATTTATTGTAATATTTGAGGTTTATTCTTGTAATTCATTTGAGGAATGTAGTGAACGACTGAGTCCCGGCGAGAGCTGGGCAGGCGGCCCGCCGAACCCTCTGGTTCGCCTTAGGGGAGGTGGGGCTGTCACAGTTGGTATCAGAGCTTAGGCTTCAGATCTCTGTAGTGTATCCTAGGCTTGAAGTTTAGGATGCCGGACTGTGGGTTTGATTTGACTCTTGAGAGATTTTTACGGGATGTCTTGACTTGACTGGTACAAGAGGGAATGTCGAGGACGACATTCTTTTAAGGCGGGGAGATTGTGACGCCCCGAAAACAAATGAGTTTGAGAACCCGGAAATTTTCTAATTTTCTAGGGTTTATTTTTTTAAACGCCCGCCTTTTCTACATTTTCTTGATTAGAAAAATTCCCAGATAAAGTTTATGAGCAAAAATAGTTTTAAAATGATTTTTCTAGTATCGGTTAGTTTTTGAGAAATTAAAAGCGTATTTTGGACGTGGGACCCGCAAGTGCGGTAAATGCATTATATTTTTGACAACTTGTTGGAATTTTGTATTAAGTGATATTATTTTACAATGTGTTGAGATATTTGTATTGGAGAGAGAAAAAGAAGTGATAAGAGTGCATTAATGGAGTGACATGTGTCACACAACCATTGGTTGGACTTTGTCGGCAACTATTCACACTTTTGACTTTTGACCAAATTGAGTAAATATCTTGAAAAATTGCTCAAAAATCACCATTTTCTTCTCCTTCATGTCCGATTCTTCCTTGAGCAAAGAAGAAAGAAATTCTTCAACTTTCTAGTTTCCATTTCACTCAATCTTCCAAAACCAACCACATAACTTAGATTCTACTCCATAAAATCTATCCTTTGGGTGGGCCTAAGTTGAGTGGTCCTTAGTGAAGTTTGTTTGAAGGCTTAACGGTGTCCATAACATCTTCCTCTCTCTTGTTCCTTGGTCAAGTGGTATGATGAACACCCTCCTATATCTAATTGATGTTGAATTTTATGCTAATGTGGCCTTTAAGTGAGGGACTATGTGTTTTATTTCTTGATTTGAAGTGAATTGGTTGAGTTTTTTAATTTTTTTGAGGAACTTTTCTGGTTTCATATGATCTTGATGGGTGTGGTTGTTTTTGAATGGTTGGTAATAAGGGGTTATGACTCTAGGAGGTGTGATGATTGATAATTGCAACAAATTTTGGGTTTGGAAGAATTTCTGAAAATTAGGGTTCTTGGTTGAACATTCTGTCCGAAATTTTAGGTCATAGATAGAGGCCGAATTGGACTTCGCTCAAAACATGAAAGTTGTAGGTATTCATGAGTTTGAAGTGCCTGCAAAATTTCAGGGCATTTGGAGTATTATAGAGTGAGTTATGCCGTTTTTATTGTTGCTGTTTTTGGTGAACAGAATGTCCGAACTGCGATAGTCATTGCCTGTTTTGACTGGAATTGGTTTGGATTTTTTTGTTGGTGTCTTCTGATGAAATGTACCTTGATGTCTTAGCTTTCATATGCCTTTGGAATCAATGCATTTGGACCTGTGTAGGCCGAGATAGACTGATTACAGTTTTGTGTGATTTGGGAACCTGCAATTACGGTTCTGGGTTGGTTTTCTGCATTTTTGACCTAGTTGTGCTAAGATTTGGACTGAGTGGCCTTCTACATTGTTGTACCCCTGTCTTTTAGCTTCGAAATGGTGGGTCTTACACCCTAATCCGATAATCGTAGTGCAAGTTGTGCCATTACCGCAAAAGAACGTCAAAACTGTTTTTCTGGTTTTGCGTTTAACTTTCATTTCCGGACTTTTCCCTAGCTTGACTTGTATTTGTACTACTTGGAGCTTGTTGAATGGCTATTGGATGAACTTGTTGTTGTGTGTGTACTTTTGGGACTGGCTGAGGAAATAATGAAGCCTTGATGGCTGGAAAAGTAAAGAAATTTAGGGGAAGTGCTGTCCGAATTTGAAGGGAATTTGTTGGCATTGATTTGTGATCCCAGACATCGGATTTGAGCAAGGCAATGATATATGAATGGATGGTTTCTGAGCCATGGAGGTGAGTGACCCTAAAAATATTTCCCTAAAGTACTTTGGGGGTGGGGAAACATTTTGGGTTTTTTTTCTTGCAATTAATTATTCGATGGCATATCATGCGTGCTTGCATGTGAATTCATGACATGATTTGGCTTGCATGAGTTTTCTGGAAAGTCTTGTGCTGGACAACCAACGTCTCCACTCTGTTTATGGTTCATGTTCATGGTTTATCCTGGAGTGCACGCGATGTTGCCTCGCCACTTTCGTGGAGTTCGTGAGTTAATGTTTAAATGATCTTTTGAGCGTTGGTGTTCAAGTGCATGATTTCACTGGCTCACGAGAGCAATAAACGTACATTTGGATCTCTGAATGCATGACATCATCGAAAACATCGAAATGGCAAGACATTTGTGAAAATATATTTGGCTTAATGATTTTGGCTGGTTACTCGGCTGAGCTTCTAGCCTCACCCCAAAATATTTTATTCCCCTCTACACAGGGCTCAAGGCGAAGGAAAGGGCTTGTGTAAGCCTGTGCACGGTGATTGGATGGCCTATGTTTTGTACAGTTTGGATTTGGAATCATTTTATGTATAGTTGGGATTAGTTTCCGCTGCATTTGTGATATGTAATTATTGGAGAATTTATTGTAATATTTGAGGTTTATTCTTGTAATTCATTTGAGGAATGTAGTGAACGACTGAGTCCTGGCGAGAGCTGGGCAGGCGGCCCGCCGAACCCTCTGGTTCGCCTTAGGGGAGGTGGGGCTGTCACAGTTGGTATCAGAGCTTAGGCTTCAGATCTCTGTAGTGTATCCTAGGCTTGAAGTTTAGGATACCGGACTGTGGGTTTGATTTGACTCTTGAGAGATTTTTTACGGGATGTCTTGACTTGACTGGTACAAGAGGGAATGTCGAGGACGACATTCTTTTAAGGAGGGGAGATTGTGACGCCCCGAAAACAAATGAGTTTGAGAACCCGGAAATTTTCTAATTTTCTAGGGTTTATTTTTTTGAACGCCCGCCTTTTCTACATTTTCTTGATTAGAAAAATTCCCCAGATAAAGTTTATGAGCAAAAATAGTTTTTAAAATGATTTTTTCCTAGTAATGCGGTTAGTTTTGAGAAATTCAAAAGCGTATTTTTGGACCAGTGGGACCCGCAAGTGCGGTAAATGCATTATATTTTTGACAACTTGTTGGAATTTTTGTATTAGTGATATTATTTTAAGCCAACTGTGTTGAGTATATTTGTATTGGAGAGAAGAAAAAGAAGTGATACAGAGTGCATTAATGGAGTGACATGTGTCACACAACCATTGGTTGGACTTTGTCGGCAACTATTCACACTTTTGACTTTTGACCAAATTGAGTAAATATCTTGAAAAATTGCTCAAAAATCACCATTTTCTTCTCCTTCATGTCCGATTCTTCCTTGAGCAAAGAAGAAAGAAATTCTTCAACTTTCTAGTTTCTATTTCACTCAATCTTCCAAAACCAACCACATAACTTAGATTCTACTCCATAAAATCTATCCTTTGGGTGCTAGTGAGTGGTCTAGTGAAGTTTGTTTGAAGGCTTAAGGTGTCCAACATCTTCCTCTCTCTTGGTTACTTGGTAAGTGGTATATGAACACCCTCCTATATCTAATGATGTTGAATTTATGCCTAATGGTGGCTTAAGTGAGGGACTATGTGTTTTATTTCTTGATTTGAAGTGAATTGGTTGAGTTTTTTATTTTTTGAGGAATTTTCTGGTTTCATATGATCTTGATGGTGTGGTTGTTTTTTATGGTTGGTAATAAGGGGTTATGACTCTAGGAGGTGTGAATGATTGATAATGGCAACCGATTTTGGGTTTGGAAGAATTTCTGGAAAATTAGGATTCTTGGTTGAACATTCTGTCCGAAATTTTAGGTCATAGATAGAGGCCGAATTGGACTTCGCTCAAAACATGAAAGTTGTAGGTATTGATGAGTGTGAAGTGCCTGCAAAATTTCAGGGCATTTGGAGTATTATAGAGTGAGTTATGCCGTTTTTACTGTTGCTGTTTTTGGTGAACAGAATGTCCGAACTGCGATAGTCATTGCCTGTTTTGACTGGAATTGGTTTGGATTTTGTTGGTGGTGTCTTCTGATGAAATGTAGCTTGATGTCTTAGCTTTCATATGCCTTTGGAATCAATGCATTTGGACCAGTGTAGGCCGAGATAGACTGATTACCGTTTTGTGTGATTTGGGAACCTGCAATTACGGTTCTGGGTTGGTTTTCTGCATTTTTGACCTAGTTGTGCTAAGATTTGGACTGAGTGGCCTTCTACATTGTTGTACCCCTGTCTTTTAGCTTCGAAATGGTGGGTCTTACACCCTAATCCGATAATCGTAGTGCAAGTTGTGCCATTACCGCAAAAGAACGTCAAAACTGTTTTTCTGGTTTTGCGTTTAACTTTCATTTCCGGACTTTTCCCTAGCTTGACTTGTATTTGTACTACTTGGAGCTTGTTGAATGGCTATTAGATGAACTTGTTTGTTGTGTGTGTACGCTTTGGGACTGGCTGAGGAAAATAATGAAGCCTTGATGGCTGGAAAAGTAAAGAAATTTAGGGAAAGTGCTGTGCGAACTTTGAAGGGATTTGTTTTGCATTGAGTTGTGATCCAAGAATGCGGATTTGAGCTAAGGCAAATGAATATATGAATGGATGGTTTCTGAGCCATGGAGGTGAGTGACCCGCCTAAACTATTTCCCAAAGTAACTTGTGAAATGTTTCTTGCATTAATTATTCGATTGGCATATCAAATGCGTGCTTGGCATGTGAATTCATGACAATGATTTGGCTTCCATGAGTTCTGGGAAAGTCCTTGTGCTGGACAACGCAACGTCTCCACTCTGTTTTATGGTTGCATGTTCATGGTTATCTGGAGCAGCCGATGTGGCTCCCCCACTTTCGTGAGTGTCGTTAGTTAATGTTAAATGATCTATTTGAGCTTTTGGTGTTCAAGTGCAATGATTTCACTGGCTCACGAGAGCAATAAACGTACATTTGATCTCTGAATCATGACATCATCGAAAACATCGAAATGCAACATTGTGAAATATATTTGCTTAATGATTTTGCTGGTTACTCGCTGAGCTTCTAGCTCACCCCCAAAATATTTTATTCCCCTCCACAGGGCTCAAGGCGAAGGAAGGGCTTGTAGTACCTGTGCACGTGATTGGAAGGCCTATGTTTTGTACAGTTTGGATTTGGAATCATTTTATGTATAGTTGGGATTAGTTTCCGCTGCATTTGTGATATGTAATTATTGGAGAATTTATTGTAATATTTGAGGTTTATTCTTGTAATTCATTTGAGGAATGTAGTGAACGACTGAGTCCCGGCGAGAGATGGGCAGGCGGCCCGCCGAACCCTCAGGTTCGCCTTAGGGGAGGTGGGGCTGTCACAGTTGGTATCAGAGCTTAGGCTTCAGATCTCTGTAGTGTATCCTAGGCTTGAAGTTTAGGATGCCGGACTGTGGGTTTGATTTGACTCTTGAGAGATTTTTACGGGATGTCTTGACTTGACTGGTACAAGAGGGAATGTCGAGGACGACATTCTTTTAAGGCGGGGAGATTGTGACGCCCCGAAAACAAATGAGTTTGAGAACCCGGAAATTTTCTAATGTTCTAGGGTTTTATTTTTTTAAAACGCCCGCCTTTTCTAACATTTTCTTGATTAGAAACCATTCCCCGCAGATAAAGTTTATGAGCAAAAATAGTTTAAAATGATTTTTCTAGTATCGGTTAGTTTTTTGAGAAATTAAAAGCGTATTTTTGGACGTGGGAACCGCAGTGCGGTAAATGCATTATATTTTTGACCAACTTGTTGGAATTTTGTTATTAGCTGATATTATTTTACAATGTGTTTTGAGAATATTTGTTATTGGAGAGAGAAAAAGAAGTGATTAAGAGTGGCATTAATGGAGTGACATGTGTCACACAAACCATTGGTTGGACTTTGTCCGGCAACTATTTCACACCTTTTGACTTTTGACCATAATTGAGTAAATCTCTTGAAAAATTGCTCAAAAATCACGCATTTTGCTTCTCCTTCATGTCCGATTCTTCTTGAGGCAAAGAAGAAAGAAATTCTTCAACTTTCTAGTTTCATTTCACGTCAATCTTCCAAAACCAAACCACATAACTTTAGATTGCTACTCCATAAAAATTATCCTTTGGGTGCTAGTGAGTGGTCAAGTGAAGTTTGTTTGAAGGCTTAAGGTGTCCAACATCTTCCTCTCTCTTGGTTACTTGGTAAGTGGTATATGAACACCCTCCTATATCTAATGATGTTGAATTTATGCCTAATGGTGGCTTAAGTGAGGGACTATGTGTTTTATTTCTTGATTTGAAGTGAATTGGTTGAGTTTTTTTATTTTTTGAGGAATTTTCTGGTTTCATATGATCTTGATGGTGTGGTTGTTTTTGATGGTTGGTAATAAGGGGTTATGACTCTAGGAGGTGTGAATGATTGATAATTGCAACCAATTTTGGGTTTGGAAGAATTTCTGGAAAATTAGGGTTCTTGGTTGAACATTCTGTCCGAAATTTTAGGTCATAGATAGAGGCCGAATTGGACTTCGCTCAAAACATGAAAGTTGTAGGTATTGCTGAGGTTGAAGTGCCTGCAAAATTTAAGGGCATTTGGAGTATTATAGAGTGAGTTATGCCGTTTTTACTGTTGCTGTTTTTGGTGAACAGAATGTCCGAACTGCGATAGTCATTGCCTATTTTGACTGGAATTGGTTTGGATTTTGTTGTTGGTGTCTTCTGATGAAATGTAGCTTGATGTCTTAGCTTTCATATGCCTTTTTAATCAATGCATTTGGACCTGTGTAGGCCGAGATAGACTGATTACAGTTTTGTGTGATTTGGGAACCTGCAATTACGGTTCTGGGTTGGTTTTCTGCATTTTTGACCTAGTTGTGCTATGATTTGGACTGAGTGGCCTTCTACATTGTTGTAGCCCTGTCTTTTAGCTTCGAAATGGTGGGTCTTACACCCTAATCCGATAATCGTAGTGCAAGTTGTGCCATTACCGCAAAAGAACGTCAAAACTGTTTTTCTGGTTTTGCGTTTAACTTTCATTTCCGGACTTTTCCCTAGCTTGACTTGTATTTGTACTACTTGGAGCTTGTTGAATGGCTATTGGATGAACTTGTTGTTGTGTGTGTACTTTTGGGACTGGCTGAGGAAATAATGAAGCCTTGATGGCTGGAAAAGTAAAGAAATTTAGGGGAAGTGCTGTCCGAACTTTGAAGGGATTTGTTTGCATTGAGTTGTGATCCAAGACTCGGATTTGAGCAAGGCAATGATATATGATGGATGGTTTCTGAGCCATGGAGGTGAGTGACCCTAAACTATTTCCAAAGTACTTGTGAAATGTTTCTTGCATTACTTATTCGATTGCATATCATGCGTGCTTGCATGTGAATTCAATGACATGATTTGGCTTCAATGAGTTCTGGGAAAGTCTTGTGCTGGGCACCAAACGTTCACTCTGTTTATGGTTTCATGTTCATGTTATCTGGAGCAACCGAGTTGCTGCACTTTCGGAGTTCGTGAGTTAATGTTAAATGATCTATTTGAGACGTTGGGTGTTAAAGTGCAACTGAATTTCACTGGCTTCACAGAGAGCAATAAACGTACATTTGATCTTGAATCATGACATCATCGAAAACATGAAATGCAACATTGTGAATATATTTGCTTAATGATTTTGCTGGTTACTCGCTGAGCCTTCTACTCACCAAAATAATTTTATTCCGCCTCTAAACACAGGGTCAAGGCGAAGGAAGGGCTTGTAGTACTTGTGCACGTGATTTGGATGGCCTATGGTTTTGTACAGTTTGATTTGGAATCATTTTATGTATAGTTGGGATAGTTTTCGCTGCATTTGTGATATGTAATATTGGAGAATTTATTGTAATATTTAGGTTTATTCTTGTATTCATTTGAGGAATGTAGTGAACGACTGAGTCCGGAGAGCTGGGCAGGCGGCCCCGCCGACCCTCTGGTTCGCCTTAGGGGGACGGTGGGGCTTCGCAGTTGGATCAGAGCTTAGGCTTCAGATTCTGTAGTGTATCTATGCTGTGAAGTTTAGGTGCCGGATGTGGTTTGGATTTGACTTTGAAGATTTTTACGGGATGTCTTGGACTTGACTGGTACAAGAGGGAATGTACGAGGACGACATTCTTTTCAGGAGGGGAGATTGTGACGCCCGAAACAAATGGTTTGAGAAACCCGGAAATTTTTCTAATTTCTAAGGGTTTATTTTTTAAACGCCCGCCTTTTCTACATTTCTTGATTAGAAAATTCCCAGATAAAGTTTTATGAGCAAAATAGTTTTAAAATGATTTTTCTAGTATCGGTTAGTTTTTCTAGAAATTAAAAGCGTATTTTGGCGTGGGACCGCAATGCGGTAAAATGCCATTATATTTTTGACAAACTTGTTGGAATTTTTGTATTAAGTGATATTATTTACAATGTGTTAAGATTTTGTATTGGAGAGAGAAAAAGAAGTGATAAGAGTGCATTAATGGAGTGACATGTGTCACACAACCATTGGTTGGACTTTGTTGGCAACTATTCACACTTTTGACTTTTGACCAAATTGAGTAAATATCTTGAAAAATTGCTCAAAAATCACCATTTTCTTCTCCTTCGTGTCCGATTCTTCCTTGAGCAAAGAAGAAAGAAATTCTTCAACTTTCTAGTTTCCATTTCACTCAATCTTCCAAAACCAACCACATAACTTAGATTCTACTCCATAAAATCTATCCTTTGGGTGCTAGTGAGTGGTCTAGTGAAGTTTGTTTGAAGGCTTAAGGTGTCCAACATCTTCCTCTCTCTTGGTTACTTGGTAAGTGGTATATGAACACCCTCCTATATCTAATGATGTTGAATTTATGCCTAGTGGTGGCTTAAGTGAGGGACTATGTGTTTTATTTCTTGATTTGAAGTGAATTGGTTGAGTTTTTTATTTTTTGAGGAATTTTCTGGTTTCATATGATCTTGATGGTGTGGTTGTTTTTGATGGTTGGTAATAAGGGGTTATGACTCTAGGAGGTGTGAATGATTGATAATTGCAACCAATTTTGGGTTTGGAAGAATTTCTGGAAAATTAGGGTTCTTGGTTGAACATTTTGTCCGAAATTTTAGGTCATAGATAGAGGCCGAATTGGACTTCGCTCAAAACATGAAAGTTGTATATATTGATGAGGTTGAAGTGCCTGCAAAATTTCAGGGCATTTGGAGTATTATAGAGTGAGTTATGCCATTTTTACTGTTGCTGTTTTTGGTGAACAGAATGTCCGAACTGCGATAGTCATTGCCTGTTTTGACTGGAATTGGTTTGGATTTTGTTGTTGGTGTCTTCTGATGAAATGTAGCTTGATGTCTTAGCTTTCATATGCCTTTGGAATCAATGCATTTGGACCTGTGTAGGCCGAGATAGACTGATTACAGTTTTGTGTGATTTGGGAACCTGCAATTACGGTTCTGGGTTGGTTTTCTGCATTTTTGACCTAGTTGTGCTAAGATTTGGACTGAGTGGCCTTCTACATTGTTGTAGCCCTGTCTTTTAGCTTCGAAATGGTTGGTCTTACACCCTAATCCGATAATCGTAGTGCAAGTTGTGCCATTACCGCAAAAGAACGTCAAAACTGTTTTTCTGGTTTTGCGTTTAACTTTCATTTCCGGACTTTTCCCTAGCTTGACCTGTATTTGTACTACTTGGAGCTTGTTGAATGGCTATTGGATGAACTTGTTGTTGTGTGTGTACCTTTGGGACTGGCTGAGGAAATAATGAAGCCTTGATGGCTGGAAAACGTAAAGAAATTTAGGGGAAGTGTCTGTCCGATTTGAAGGGGATTTGTTTGCATTGAAGTTGTTGCATCCAACTCGGATTTGAGCAAGGCATATAATATGATGGATGGTTTCTGAGCCATGGAGGTGAGTGACCTACTATTTTCCAAAGTCTTGTGAAACTGTTTTCTTGCATTAAATTATTCGTATTGCATATCAATGCGTGCTTGCATGTGAATTCCATGACATGATTTGGCTTCAAGATGAAAGTTCTGGGAAAGTCTTGTGCTGGACACCAACGTCCCCTCTGTTTTATGGTTCATGTTCATGGTTATCTGGAGCACGATGTTGCTCCACTTTCGTGAGTTCGTGATTAATGTTAAAATGATCAGTTGAGCGTTGGTGTTTCAAGTGCAATGATTGTCACTGGCCTCACGGAGAGCAATAAACGTACATTTGATTCTGAATCATGACATCATCGAAAAACATCGAAATGCAACATTGTGAATATATTTGCTTAATGATTTTGCTGGTTACTCGTGAGCCTTCTAGCTCATCCCCAAAATATTTTTATCTCCCTGCACAAGGGCTCAAAGGCGAAGAAGGCTTGTAAGTACTTCGTGCACGTGATTGGATGGCCTAGTTTTTGTACAGTTTGGATTTGGAATCATTTTATGTATAGTTGGGATTAGTTTCCGCTGCATTTGTGATATGTAATTATTGGAGAATTTATTGTAATATTTGAGGTTTATTCTTGTAATTCATTTGAGGAATGTAGTGAACGACTGAGTCCCGGCGAGAGCTGGGCAGGCGGCCCGCCGAACCCTCTGGTTCGCCTTAGGGGAGGTGGGGCTGTCACAGTTGGTATCAGAGCTTAGGCTTCAGATCTCTGTAGTGTATCCTAGGCTTGAAGTTTAGGATACCGGACTGTGGGTTTGATTTGACTCTTGAGAGATTTTTACGGGATGTCTTGACTTGACTGGTACAAGAGGGAATGTCGAGGACGACATTCTTTTAAGGAGGGGAGATTGTGACGCCCCGAAAACAAATGAGTTTGAGAACGCGGAAATTTTCTAATTTTCTAGGGTTTATTTTTTTGAACGCCCGCCTTTTCTACATTTTCTTGATTAGAAAAATTCCCCAGATAAAGTTTATGAGCAAAAATAGTTTTAAAATGATTTTTCTAGTATCGGTTAGTTTTTGAGAAATTAAAAGCGTATTTTGGACGTGGGACCCGCAAGTGCGGTAAATGCATTATATTTTTGACAACTTGTTGGAATTTTGTATTAAGTGATATTATTTTACAATGTGTTGAGATATTTGTATTGGAGAGAGAAAAAGAAGTGATAAGAGTGCATTAATGGAGTGACATGTGTCACACAACCATTGGTTGGACTTTGTTGGCAACACTTTTGACTTTTGACCAAATTGAGTAAATATCTTGAAAAATTGCTCAAAAATCACCATTTTCTTCTCCTTCGTGTCCGATTCTTCCTTGAGCAAAGAAGAAAGAAATTCTTCAACTTTCTAGTTTCCATTTCACTCAATCTTCCAAAACCAACCACATAACTTAGATTCTACTCCATAAAATCTATCCTTTGGGTGCTAGTGAGTGGTCTAGTGAAGTTTGTTTGAAGGCTTAAGGTGTCCAACATCTTCCTCTCTCTTGGTTACTTGGTAAGTGGTATATGAACACCCTCCTATATCTAATGATGTTGAATTTATGCCTAGTGGTGGCTTAAGTGAGGGACTATGTGTTTTATTTCTTGATTTGAAGTGAATTGGTTGAGTTTTTTATTTTTTGAGGAATTTTCTGGTTTCATATGATCTTGATGGTGTGGTTGTTTTTTATGGTTGGTAATAAGGGGTTATGACTCTAGGAGGTGTGAATGATTGATAATTGCAACCAATTTTGGGTTTGGAAGAATTTCTGGAAAATTAGGGTTCTTGGTTGAACATTCTGTCCGAAATTTTAGGTCATAGATAGAGGCCGAATTGGACTTCGCCAAAACATGAAAGTTGTAGGTATTGATGAGGTTGAAAGTGCCTGCAAAATTTCAGGGCATTTGGAGTATTATAGAGTGAGTTATGCCGTTTTTAACTGTTGCTGTTTTTGGTGAACAGAATGTCGCGAACTGCGATAGTCCATATGCTGTTTTGACTGGAATTGGTTTGGACATTTTGTTGTTTGGTGTCTCTGATGAAAAATGTAGCTTGAGATGTCCTAGCTTTTCATATGCCTTTGGAATCAATGCATTTGGACGCTGTGTAGGGCCGAGAATAGACTGTTACAGTTTTGTGTTGATTTGGGGGAACGCTGCAATTAACGGTTTCTCTGGTTGGTTTTCTGCCATTTTTGACCTAGTTGTGCTAAGATTTGGACTGAGTGGCTTCTTACATTGTTGTAGCCCTGTCTTTAGCTTCGAAATGGGTGGGTCTTACACGCGCTAATCGATAATCGAGTGGCAAGTTGTTGGCATTACGGGCCGCAATAGAACGTCAAAACTGTTTTCTGGTTTTGCGTTTAACTTTCATTTCCGGAACTTTTCCATAGCTTGACGTTGTATTTGTACTACGTTGGAGCTTGTTGGAAGTGGCTAATTGGATGAACTTGTTGTTGTGTGTGTACCGTTTGGGAGCTGGCTGAGGAAATAATGAAGGCCTTGATGCTGGATAAAGTAAAGACATTTAGGGGAAGTGCTGTCGCGAACTTTGAAGGGGATTTGTTTGCATTGAGTTGTGATCCCAAGACTCGGATTTGAGCAAGGCAATGATATATGATGGATGGTTTTGAGGGCCATGGAGGTGAGTGACCCTAACTATTTCCAAAGTACTTGTGAAATGTTTCTTGCATTAATTATTCGATTGCAATGATGCATGGCGTGCTTGCATGTGAATTCATGACATGATTTTGCTTCAATGAGTTCTGGGAAAGTCTTGTGCTGGACACCAACGTCTCCACTCTGTTTATGGTTCATGTTCATGGTTATCTGGAGCACCGATGTTGCTCCCACTTTCGTGAGTTCGTGAGTTAATGTTAAATGATCTATTTGAGCGTTGGGTGTTCAAGTGCAATGATTTCACTGGCTCACGAGAGCAATAAACGTACATTTGATCTCTGAATCATGACATCATCGAAAACATCGAAATCCAACATTGTGAAATATATTTGCTTAATGATTTTGCTGGTTACTCGCTGAGCTTCTAGCTCACCCCAAAAATATTTTATTCCCCTCCACAGGGCTCAAGGCGAAGGAAGGGCTTGTTGTGCTTATTCACGTGATTGGATGGCCTATGTTTTGTACAGTTTGGATTTGGAATCATTTTATGTACAGTTTGGATTTGGAATCATTTTATGTATAGTTGGGAATTAGTTTCCGCTGCATTTGTGACATGTAATTATTGGAGAATTTGATGTAATTTTTGAGGTTTATTCTTGTAATTCATTTGAGAATGTAGTGAACGACTGAGTCCCGGCGAGAGCTGGGCAGGCGGCCCGCCGAACCCTCTGGTTCGCCTTAGGGGGAGGTGGGGCTGTCACAGTTGGTATCAGAGCTTAGGCTTCAGATCTCTGTAGTGTATCCTAGGCTTGAAGTTTAGGATGCCGGACTGTGGGTTTGATTTGACTCTTGAGAGATTTTTACGGGATGTCTTGACTTGACTGGTACAAGAGGGAATGTCGAGGACGACATTCTTTTAAGGCGGGGAGATTGTGACGCCCCGAAAACAAATGAGTTTGAGAACCCGGAAATTTTCTAATTTTCTAGGGTTTATTTTTTTAAACGCCCGCCTTTTCTACATTTTCTTGATTAGAAAAATTCCCCAGATAAAGTTTATGAGCAAAAATAGTTTTAAAATGATTTTTCTAGTATCGGTTAGTTTTTGAGAAATTAAAAGCGTATTTTGGACGTGGGACCCGCAAGTGCGGTAAATGCATTATATTTTTGACAACTTGTTGGAATTTTGTATTAAGTGATATTATTTTACAATGTGTTAAGATATTTGTATTGGAGAGAGAAAAAGAAGTGATAAGAGTGCATTAATGGAGTGACATGTGTCACACAACCATTGGTTGGACTTTGTTGGCAACTATTCACACTTTTGACTTTTGACCAAATTGAGTAAATATCTTGAAAAATTGCTCAAAAATCACCATTTTCTTCTCCTTCATGTCCGATTCTACCTTGAGCAAAGAAGAAAGAAATTCTTCAACTTTCTAGTTTCCATTTCACTCAATCTTCCAAAACCAACCACATAACTTAGATTCTACTCCATAAAATCTATCCTTTGGGTGCTAGTGAGTGGTCTAGTGAAGTTTGTTTGAAGGCTTAAGGTGTCCAACATCTTCCTCTCTCTTGGTTACTTGGTAAGTGGTATATGAACGCCCTCCTATATCTAATGATGTTGAATTTATGCCTAATGGTGGCTTAAGTGAGGGACTATGTGTTTTATTTCTTGATTTGAAGTGAATTGGTTGAGTTTTTTATTTTTTGAGGAATTTTCTGGTTTCATATGATCTTGATGGTGTGGTTGTTTTTGATGGTTGGTAATAAGGGGTTATGACTCTAGGAGGTGTGAATGATTGATAATTGCAACCAATTTTGGGTTTGGAAGAATTTCTGGAAAATTAGGGTTCTTGGTTGAACATTCTGTCCGAAATTTTAGGTCATAGATAGAGGCCGAATTGGACTTCGCTCAAAACATGAAAGTTGTAGGTATTGATGAGGTTGAAGTGCCTGCAAAATTTCAGGGCATTTGGAGTATTATACAGTGAGTTATGCCGTTTTTACTGTTGCTGTTTTTGGTGAACAGAATGTCCGAACTGCGATAGTCATTGCCTGTTTTGACTGGAATTGGTTTGGATTTTGTTGTTGGTATCTTCTGATGAAATGTAGCTTGATGTCTTAGCTTTCATATGCCTTTGGAATCAATGCATTTGGACCTGTGTAGGCTGAGATAGACTGATTACAGTTTTGTGTGATTTGGGAACCTGCAATTACGGTTCTGGGTTGGTTTTCTGCATTTTTGACCTAGTTGTGCTAAGATTTGGACTGAGTGGCCTTCTACATTGTTGTAGCCCTGTCTTTTAGCTTCGAAATGGTGGGTCTTACACCCTAATCCGATAATCGTAGTGCAAGTTGTGCCATTACCGCAATAGAACGTCAAAACTGTTTTTCTGGTTTTGCGTTTAACTTTCATTTCCGGACTTTTCCCTAGCTTGACTTGTATTTGTACTACTTGGAGCTTGTTGAATGGCTATTGGATGAACTTGTTGTTGTGTGTGTACCTTTGGGACTGGCTGAGGAAATAATGAAGCCTTGATGGCTGAAAAAGTAAAGAAATTTAGGGGAAGTGCTGTCCGAACTTTGAAGGGATTTGTTTGCATTGAGTTGTGATCCAAGACTCGGATTTGAGCAAGGCAATGATATATGATGGATGGTTTCTGAGCCATGGAGGTGAGTGACCCTAAACTATTTCCAAAGTACTTGTGAAATGTTTCTTGCATTAATTATTCGATTGCATATCATGCGTGCTTGCATGTGAATTCATGACATGATTTGGCTTCAATGAGTTCTGGAAAAGTCTTGTGCTGGACACCAACGTCTCCACTCTGTTTATGGTTCATGTTCATGGTTATCTGGAGCACCGATGTTGCTCCCATTTTCGTGAGTTCGTGAGTTAATGTTAAATGATCTATTTGAGCGTTGGGTGTTCAAGTGCAATGATTTCACTGGCTCACGAGAGCAATAAACGTACATTTGATCTCTGAATCATGACATCATCGAAAACATCGAAATGCAACATTGTGAAATATATTTGCTTAATGATTTTGCTGGTTACTCGCTGAGCTTCTAGCTCACCCCCAAAATATTTTATTCCCCTCCACAGGGCTCAAGGTGAAGGAAGGGCTTGTAGTACTTGTGCACGTGATTGGATGGCCTATGTTTTGTACAGTTTGGATTTGGAATCATTTTATGTATAGTTGGGATTAGTTTCCGCTGCATTTGTGATATGTAATTATTGGAGAATTTATTGTAATATTTGAGGTTTATTCTTGTAATTCATTTGAGGAATGTAGTGAACGACTGAGTCCCGGTGAGAGCTGGGCAGGCGGCCCGCCGAACCCTCTGGTTCGCCTTAGGGGGAGGTGGGGCTGTCACATTTCGAACTCTAGTGAATTTTAAACTCTTAATTGATATTTTATCACAGATTTGGACTCCAACCAAGGAATTGTATCTGAGCGTGATTTTGACAAGAACTAAGTCTTTGGCGAGTGTTCCAACTGCATGTTACCTACTCATTATTGCTTGAAATTTACTAAACACCTGATTTGATATTTCATAGGCGAGTGTGTACTTTATCGCACTTGACCTAACTCAACTAAACACTTGATATCTCATTCATGCTTGTACAATTAACTTGATTTGCATTGACCTGTAGTTGTATTTGTACTTGTGCTTGACTTGTAAGTGCTGAGTGGCAGCATGTACCATATTCAATCCGAGTAGGAGGTGTCTCTCATTCCTGTCTCCGTACTTTTCCCTTGATTAAGTCGATTGGTCATCGACTATGCTGACTACTTGGGAACCCAAACCCCACTGGCTAGTTAATCGAGTCGAGCTGACAAGGGCTTGGTCGATTAGATAACAAATCATGGGTCTCTTGTTTTGTCGAGTGGAGTGTTATCTCCTCGACTAATCAGTATGTTCGAGTATTACCACACGTGTTTATCTTGACGTTCGGGCCTGGTAAAGGGGTTGATTGGTGGATGGAAATTGGTGTAAAGTGGAGATCTACGGTTATGGTTTGCTTCTTCAAACGTTGACGGAGTGTCAACGGGTTCGGATCAAATAATGCAGTGGGAATTTGGCTCTTGAGAGCCATCTGTATCCTTATATTTTGAAATGATTATTACTTGTCATGTTATTGTTTCTTTTTAAAAAACAGAAAAAAAACTTTACACTCACTCATTTTGAGATTTGCTACTTGAAGTGTTATTACTCGCTTTTATGAACTTTTATGCTCACTACTTTGATATTTCAAGTTTTACATATGACCAACTTACTACTTGAGTCTGCATGAAGTTTTGGAACCTCACTGAGCTTTAACTCACTCTATTCCGTTAAATTTGTTTTCCTTATAGGGGTACAAGCGAGAGCGTGAGACTGATAAAGACTAGCATAGTCTAGTTTTTGAATTTTTGTGATTGTACTCGCGCTAGTGCTCGGTTAGGGTTGAATGTATCTGAAATTCATATCTTTTTATATTTCGGATTGTATGGATGTTTTGAAATAGAGATGAATGTACATGTACGTTCCAAACTTGGGAACTGTTATTCCATTTACGCTTGAGGTTGGGAATTATTTTATTTGAAATAAGTGTACGAATCCTGGCGAGAGCTAGGCAGGCGGTCTGTTAAACCCTGGGGTACGCCCTAGGGGAGGTGGGGTCATCACAGATGACATCTACCAAGCCACTACCCGAGCCCACAGTGATGACCCTACATACGTGAGACCACACATGCTAGTAAAATTGTGACGCCCCCACTTCTTCCAAGGACGAACCCGAGACTCGAAAATACAAAACAATAAAAACTAAAGAAACCAAAAGAGCACTATTCACAATATACAATCCCAAAAGAGTATTTACATCCTCAAGAGGAGTTATCGAGACTACTACAGAATTCTATGCTATTAACCAAAAGCAAAAGTAGACCCGAAGACGGGTCCTTTATACAGATCACCAAAGTAAAAGAAATATCTTAGTTGTTCAACTATTACAAACCAAACCTAACTATACTAGTGATGGTGCCCAAAATTTCCCCGCGTCGGCCCCTGCTAAGGAAAACAAAAGAAAAGGGGGTAAGCTATAAGCTTAGTGACTAATCAGGGGTAAAAATATAATTTTTACATGCCAACATTTGCACAGTGAGAGCAAAGCAAAAGCAGAAAAGTAACACCACATGGTAAGGATACGGGTGGCTCCAAAGCCAACTCATTTGTCGAGCTTGATCACTGGTTGACCCTTGAGATCCTGAGCCCCACAACTCGCTTCTCTTAAAGGATCCCACATAGAGAGACCATGAGCCTCAGCTCAAGTCACGAGCAATAAATGCTCTAAAATATTTTCAAGCAATAAATGCTCTAAAATCGTAGTTCAAGCAATAAATGCTCTGGTTCAAGCAATAAATGCTCCATAACAAATCACAAAATCATATTTCATAGGTATCAATAGCAACTAATGGGGTTTAGGTCGAGTGCGATAAAGTACACCCTCGCCTAAGTGCCCATTTTCATAGTAAACTCATATTAGTATAGAGTTGCACAGAAACCCTGATTACTCACCTAAAGAGCAAGTATAACGAGAGAAAGTACGGAAATGAATTCAAGTCGTCAGTTAGTGGGTCCCACCAGCTCCGTCTAGTGCGTCACCGCCTGTAGCAAAAGGTTGAGACATATCATCACACAAACAACTACTAAAGTGCGTAAATTAAGCAAAACGGCAAAATTGGCACATGAGCACGTGCCGAATTGGCAAACGGGAAACGGAAACGGGCAGATTTGCTACCCCGAACCGTTTGAATTAAAAGTTAGGCTAGGAATGTCGGATCAAAGTGTATGAGACACCGTTACGAAGCTAAGAGGAATGGTTAAAATTTTCATGAAGACCCCTTAATCTAGATCTGAATGGAAGCAAGTCGAAATTATGGAAAACAGTACCAGAAGTTTGCACTTTAAGGTGACAGACAGGGTCTGTTTGCCAGACCATAACTCACAGTTCACAAACCCAAATCAAGAAATTCCGAAGGCGTTAGAAAGCTATGTCATAATGCTAAAACTTTTATGTTTTGGCCAAAACCTGAATCCATACAGAGCAGGGTGAAAAACGGGTCCAAATTTCCTGTCAGAACTGTCCAAATTCAAAGGCAGTTCTGACAACCGATCTTGTTTTGGTTATAATTGGACGCACTTTATACTGTTTCGAAACTAAAACCAAGATCTACATTTCTTATGAAGGGGTCAACACCCAGTTCGCACGTTATCCAGGCGAACCGAGCATGGTCAGAGGCTAAATTCAAAAGCGTAACACAATCCAGTGTTCAAAACAGGTGCAAGTGTTTTGGCTATAACTCGGGCTACACTGATCCCTTTGACCTGAAATTTTGCAGGAACATTAAGGACATAAGAAGCTACAACTTTCATGTTTTGAGAAACCTCTGAATCCCCACGCAACATAAAGAAAAACAGAACCCAAGTTCGGATTTGTGGACTGCCCTGTTTCCAGTTTTGCCGGTTTCGAACGTCCCAAACGCATGGTCCGTTTCCAAGGTTTCCATGCAAGTCTTCCAACCACTTTCATACCAAATAAACACACACATATACTAACTTCTAAATGACCTACAAATGGTTTGAAACTTTCCCTCTAAGTCACTACAAAATTGCCAAAACTAACCATAATCCCTAACCTAACCTTATTTGCATCAATAAACTTACTCTAACAACCTACTAACCAAATCCTAACTAACTAAACATTAGCCAAGCTAAACTAACCTAAGGAAGCCTAGGGTTTCATGGTCAAATCTGATTTTTCTAAAAGCTAACCATACAAGAACAAGTAATACATCAAAAATTCCATTTACAAGCCAACAACTAACCCAATCAATTTAATGAACCATGAAGCAAAAACTCTAACCTTTCATAGTCTTGACCGAAATTTAGGCAACTATATCTCAACAAAATAAACCATGAAACTTCAATATAAACATCACATCCACCATACAAGTCCATAATCACAACAAAATACATCACTTCCATGGTTTCCAAAAATTAATCACCCAACTTAAACCTCCAAGAGAGATGATTTACCTTTCAAATAAGCTTTGTAGTTGATCAAACTTCAACAATCAAGTACCCAAGTTGTTCCCTTAAGCTCCAAAAGCAAGATGGAAGCTAGAAATTGAAGAATTTTGAAGGAAATCTCTCTCCCTCTCTTGCCCTCTCTCTCGGCCTCTCTCTCTCTCTCTTTTCCTTTAGTTTTTGTTTTGTTGATTTCTTATGATTATCTTGCAAGTCTAAGGTAATAAATAAGTCAAAGACCATAGAAGATATTTATCACTTCCACCAATCAAATAAAAGCTTGGTTATTGCCTCCTAGCCCTTACAACCTTTACTTTCTCTTTGTTACTCCTTTTCCCTCAAACATTTAATAATCTTTCAATTAACTCCATAAGTTATAGCTTAATCTAGTCTAAAATACTTAGTCACACTTAATCATGTCACTAATCACCTTCCTATCTTAACCTTCCATACTTAATCATACTTTCTCCATAATAAAAACAATAAAACAACAACCTTTATAACATTGGCAAAATTAGGGTTTTAAACCCAACTTAAGCTTTCTAATGGATTGTAACACTAGAGGTTTGACTAGTTTAGGGTTTTCTAGCTCTCAAACCTACCTAACCTTTACTAAAAGAATAGAATCCTATACTTACTTGCCCAATAACATATATTAGTATGCCTATTAATATAATAGCACAAACTTGTAATTCATTACAAAAACTAGGGTTTTAGTAATAACCCAAATTAGGGTTTTCATAGTATATAGACGAAATAACCTTTATAAGTATTACCACCAACCTTAAAACCAAATTTTATAGCAAAATAACGATAATACTCCTTATTCAAATAATATCAAAATTAAGGACTAACCGGGGTCTCACAAAAATAATTCCATGCATCCTTCGCAATCTATCACTCCGAAAAGACATGCTCCAACGTCTCGCTTGCTCCATCATGACAACATAAACATTTCGACGGCATCTGAAATCCCATCTTATGTGACGACCCCACCTCCCCCTGGGCGTACCCTAGGGTTTAGCAGACCGCCTGCCCAACTCTCGCTAGGACTTACTCACTCACATCACGTGCATATATCCGTCGGCAATAAATAACATCGCAATTCACACTTACAATTTACATCGATGCACATTCAAGATACAAAGCCTCTACATACCCAAACTAGTTTAAAGTGTATACAATCCAAGTACAAATCATCCTAATCGAGTGATAGCGCGAGTACAAGTCAAAAGTAAAAAACAACTAGGCTACGCTAGTCTTTACACATCTCACGCCTCGCTCGTACCCCTGTAAGGAAAACAAATGGAGTGGAATGAGCTAAAAGCCTAGTGAGGTTCCAAATAGCAAATTGACCATTATTTATAAGTACAAGTTTTTGATATAGCAAAGTAACGAGCATGAAGAGTTCATAAAGGTGAGCAATAACACGTCAAGTAGCAATCTCAAAATGAGCGAGTGTAAAAGTTTTTCAAAATAAACAATAATCCAATAAGCAATAATCATTCCAAAGCATAAGGATACGGATGGCTCTCAGGAGCCAACTTCCATTCATCATCAGGAGCTTGATCACGTAGTAGTTGACACTCCGTCAACTTTCAAGTAAAGGAACCAATCCAGTAGAGCACCACTTAACTACTCTCCGTCCACCATTCAAACCCCCTACTGGGCCCAAAATCCTTAAGAAACACGGGTGGTAATACTCGAGTATACCAATTAGTCGAGGAGATTTCACTCCACTCGACAATCAAGAAACCCAGGGTTCGTTACCCAATCGACCCAGCCCTTGCCGGCTCGACTCGAGTAACTTGCCACAGGGTTTCTGAAATTTCAGGAAGTGCGCACAACATGAACAAGTATATCAATTCAATTTCAACAATAAACAAGTATATATCAAATAAGAGCAAGTGCGATAAAGTACACTCTTGCCCGATCAAGCCAATCATATATCATTTAATCATATTGATCAAGTATTGGAAACAAGTGTCCAGTTCAATCAGGTATTTGGAAGCACTCACCAAAATGAAGTGCCCCTACTAGTCACGTCTGGGTTATACTCCGGGTTCGGAGTCCAAATCTGCGATAAAACTTTGTTTCAGGATTTTAAAAATCAACTAAGGTTCGAAATGTAGACGTTTCGTTCAATAAGAATCAAGACATCGAAATTCACTTGGATAATATTCGTGAAACACTCGCTCGCTTTTCAAACTATAGAACTTTGTAACATTTATACTTGGAAATGCCATTCGAGTCGAAAGTACAAGGGAAACGTACTCCGAGCAGTCATTATTTTATTTCTCAATGGTACAAGTTTGGCCAAATCCTTACTTATATACCTCGATAAAAGAAGACGTAAATATCCTAGATGATTCAAGTAGTAATCACTCTTAACCCATACTCAAGTCGCAAGTATATTTCTCTAGTCCTCGAGCGTAAATTTGGGCAGCATGCCCTTTGTGTTTACCTAATTTTCCAGCCATTTTGGCTTCATTATTTTTCTCATTCAAACCCAAAGGTACACACACAACAATCTAACTTCAATAGCCGTCCAATAGGCTCAAGACAATACAAGGACAAAAATCAACTAACAACAAGTGCGGAAATCAAGTTTAACAAGAGACAGATTTGATAGAGTTTTGCGTAACGGACACAACCGAAGCTACGCTTATTGGATTTGGGTGCAACCTATACCATTTCAAAGCTAAGACAAAGCCCTACAACTTTCATGAAGATCACTTAGTTAGATTTCCAGTGTAACCCAGTCAAATTCCCAATTCACAGAACCAACTTCCAACTAACCGGCTAGTTAACCGTACTATATTTAAATGACCATATCTCAGGCTACCATAGTCCGTTTAAGGCGTTCTTGGAGGTGTTGAAAAGCTAAGACAGAGTACTAAAACTTTTGTGTTTTGGAAAATGGCTAAATCAGCACGGATCATAGTGAATAGACACGGTCAATTGGATGAACTGTCTAAAACGGATCACTGGAAACATCCTAGGGCAGCGAGGGTATTTTGGTCTTTTCATAGGATACATTACTCCGATTGGGTTAAAATTTTGTAGGAACCTATAAAATATCATTCTATACAACTTTCATGTTTTATGCCAAGCCTAATTCGGCCTCTAACATAGTGCACTGAAACCGGACAAAACTGAAGTCAAATTTCCAGAAATCTGGAAATTTTGGGATTCAATGAAACTTTCTTCATTTCTTGCCTCAATCCACCACCACAACCTTCTATATAAGCTTGGATACAACATATATCATCCATATAGCAAGTATAGGCAGAAATCATCAAACCCTAACTTACATATATCACCTTTAAAATCATCACAACAACTTGTATCACAACTAATCTAACCAAAACATGAATTATATAACATCTTAATCAAAAATAAAAGAACCAAAGCTATGGGTTAGACCTTATACCTCAACAAAAGAAGCTAGCAAGAGTAATACTTCACCTCCTCCTGGAATTTTTGGTTCCCTTAGCTTCCCAAGTTCACAACTCACACTTTAATCGGTTTAGAATTTTAGTTCCTCACTTGGATGGTGCAAATCAAGATGAAATGGTGAAACTCTTGCTCTCTCTTTCCCCCTCTCTTGTCTCGACCAACCAGCAGAAAAATGGAGTGAAAATGAAGCCAACAAGATGATAAGAAGGTTGGACTTGGCTTGGTTAAGGAGCCATAGGGGTGTGACACTTGTCACCACCAAAGCCAACAAAAATTTCTTTTTCTTTCCTTGCATTTTTAGCCCTAAATTTCGGTCAAAGCCAGCTGGAAATAAGGAGATATTTTGCTCAAATATTAATGAGCTTATATGGTAAGAAAGTGGTGATCAAGTGGTGTGTTCAATCGGTAGTGCACGGTACACGTCGGTTCGCACCGTTTTTCCATAAATCACACGTACTAGGGTTTTTACTTCCTATTCACTAACTTTATATCATTGCTTCTAATCACATATTATTTCTCACCTAAAAGTCACTCTTAAGTACCAAATTTAATCCTCAATCCATACCGAATAATTACACGACGGAAAAACGTGAAAACCCTAACTCGCTCCAACTTGAAAACGAAAAGTGAAAACCTTTACTTTCATGTTCATTTGCACTTATTGTGAGGTGATTGGGTGGTAGGGTTATTATAAAATCATAATTTCCAATTAAAAGGGCATTTTTGAGAAAACGTGAGGGGTTTTGCAATTCCAGTGATTAAAATTAGGGTTTCGGTTGAAATATGAGAAATTTGAGAAAATGGTCAGTCACAAATGAAACTAGGGTTTTGATTAGACTTTATTTCTAGAATTTAGGGTTTCTAGTCTGTAAAACAAAACAATAAAATAAAGAAACCGTAATATTCTCTTTGAGGCTAAACAACAATAGTATCCTAAAAGTTGGGGTATCACATCTTACATAAAACGTCGGGTAGTGGTAGTTTTCCAAGTAACAAGCGCAGCATGAAGAAGGATACTTTCAATGGGATACGCCAATGCCAGATCTGAGAGTGAATGGTCGAAGAACTACGGGCTTGGCATACCTCATCGAAAGCCGATACCAATGAGAATTTGCCAGACAAAGTCAATCTCCATATGACCTCATCAGCACACCCTCCATGAGGGACCGGGTGGTGCAAGATAGAAGGAAGTAGGTCTAGTGGGATAACTTGAGAGAGCAAAATTGCATCCCACTTCCCATTTACAATGAAGTCTTTGAAAAAGAAGGCTGGGATAACCAGAGTTTTAAGGAACAACGCGCCATTTCCAAGCCAGTTATCATACCAAAAATGACATGAACCCCCCTAGATCAGCCAGACCATAGATAGCTCCACTTGCCTACTAATGTTTAGCATTCTCCGCCATGTCCCCAATGTGAGGACCCGGATTTTATTTTTTTACTTTTATATTATTTTAATGGCTTAATTAATTATTTATTCACCCATTTATTTCGAATAATTTATTTCATTCATTTTAAAATCCATTGTATGAAAAAATGTCACTTTTATATTTTTAAAACATTCCGTTCACGAATTTAATTTACCTACGGCTCGTTTAGCGAGAAATAGCAAATACACGTTTTTCGAGGCAATATTCGATCCGAGAGTGCAATGATCTTGGAGATTTGAGGACTCACATTTTATTTCTTAAAATGGTTTCTTTATGTAATTATTTACCCTAGTATGAGTTAGTTATATTATCGTTACATGAATTCCTTTTAATTTTGGCCTTATCGCGCGCGAATTAGAAGTTTGCATTTTTCGCGTGAAATCGACCCAATGGAGATTTAAGAAATTTATACTAGACTACTAAGAGTGAATCATTATAATGTTAAAGGAAGTACAATTGATATTTAGTGTACAAGTGAAACAAACCCGAGAGAAAACGGATACGAAACGCGCGCGCGAGCAGTATTCCTAGTTGACTTTTGTAGGAATTTTGGCCACCAATCACTTATGCTTCTCAAGGAAGCTTCACAAAACACCAAAACCCTTCTCTTTTCTTCCTTAGTGCCGGCCGAACTCCATCAAGAAAGAAGGAAGAAAACTTTGCACCATTCTTGCACCAATCTTCCTCCATTTCATCTCAAACTTTGCATCCAACTCACAAACCACTTGGGAATTCACTTAAGCTAGAAGAAAGACTTCATCTTGGCGGTTTTCTTGGAGCTTTTGGTGTCAAAAATTTCTGGTTTCTCTCAAAGCTAGGAGGTAACCATCCAACACCATCCAATCTTTCATTCTTGGCTTTAATGGGTTTTATCCTTGGCTTTGAAGCTTGTAGCTTCATTATTGTTGTTATTACTTGGATTGGATTAGTTGAAGTGGGCTCTATGAATTCCCACCTTGGTTGTATGGGCTGATATGATAATATAATGCTTGGTTGAGTTGTTTAAGTGTTGTTTAAGATGATTATGGATAGAGAATCGAAGGAAAGATTGAAGGAAATTGTGCAGGAATGCTGGCCGAAATCTGTTCTGTTTTGCCTTGTTTATATTTCAAATTTTTGGTGCTCAAATGACTATGAAACTGATGGATATACGTTGTGTATCGTGTGTAGAAAGTTTCTACAAAAAATCATTTGAATTGGTTGAGCAAAACATGAAATTTCAAAATTTAATCAAATCTGGAAATGTGTTCTGGTAGCTTGAACAATGTCTCTTTGAACGAACATATCTCTTTGCACAGATGTCAAAATCGAGTGCTGTTTGTGGCATTTGAAACTAGACATTTGTAGCTTTCCAATTGTATAAAATTTACTTTCTAGTTCGAATTGAGTGAGCCGTAGTAAGTCGGCAAAGTTGCTGCCTTGTTCTGTTGGCCTATCCGAGAGAAAGGTAGAAGCTGCATTTTGTGATTCTATTTTCTCTCACTTATGAATCGATTTTGAAAATGATTTGTTCTGATGAAATGTAGCCTTGTGATTCTAGTTTCCAATGCCACAACCATTCTCAATTTCAAGTTATATTGAGTGAGATATGGTTCAATTTATAAACTATGCCAAAGCTGGAAATCTGGAAAACCCTTTCTTCTTGATAGCCGATTGGTTAGGTTTGATTTGGGACGTTTTGTTTCAAAAATTTTGATGTCCATTGCTTGTCAAATGCTTATTAAGTGTTCCTAGAATGTTTGTTTCAAAAATGGATAGAATTAGAGTTGATTTCATAGGGTAAAATGTTTGAAAAAGGAAAAGAAAGCAATAAGACAGATTTGCTTTAAGAATTTCCTAAACTTTGGTAGTTTTGTTAACTACCTTGCCGTCCGAGTTTTTATATGAAATTTGATAGAGGAGTAGTTCTCATATGAAAGTTTGATTGTACCAAATTTGGTGTTATTCTAAGACCATTTTCATACCCAAATGATGTCCCAAAATTTGCTTTTCAAATCTGGAAAATTCTTGATTAGTGTTCAAATTCCAGCCAATTTTGGACTATTGTATCTCGATGGTCAAAACTCTGAATTTAGTTTTGTTTATCCTATTTGAAACTTTGTTAGGAGCTCTTATGGTGTTACAAATTTCAGAGGCTATTTCATTTTCTGTGAATTTTGCCAAATTTCCAAAGTTTGCCGAAAAATATTACTGAAACTGTCTCGCTTGTCCAGGCCAGCCACTTTGGGCTAAAAATTCAATGTCGTCCGTTTAGAATTTTGAAAAAGTGTCTTCTAGAGACTTTTAGTACTTTAGATCTAGTTACTATCCAACAGTACCAAGTTTCCCAATTTTAGACTTACGGAGTGCAAGATTCGATTTTCCAAAGATTGTCGTGCAAAACTGAAATTTCTTGATTTCGTATGAAATGAGTTTTTGAGAACTCATTGCTCCTTCTTGATATTGATTGATCGTTTTCAACTTGATTTCATGGAGGAAATCAGTTTCTCTTGTATTATAAAACCCTCACTTTTGAATCTCGATTTTGAGAAATTGAGGCTTTTTGAAACATTGTTTTAGTTTGAAAATGAACGTACATTCTTCCTTGTTTGGCAGGGAGTTTGTAAGTAATTATAAGTGATTGTTAATTGTTATTTGCTTAGGTGCTCAAGAGGATCTTGAAGAGAATTCCGGAGCCGACTACTAAAGGCCTTTTGCACTTACTCCCTTATTTTCATTTGGTGAGTGTCAAGTGCATGTTTAATGCTTATGTGATTGAAATGTGAATTGTACAAGTGTTATACATGATATGTAAACTTGTCGAGATGAGTGTGTACTTTATCGCGCTCATTCTCCTTTAAGTGATATTACAATTGAATTGTGCTATGTGAATTGATATTCGAATTGCATGAAATATTGCTATTGCAAACCATATTTGTGTTGTGATGTCGAGTGGAGTGAACCTCCTCGACTTATGAGTATACTTGTGGGAGGCACTAGTCCTTTCTTTCTTTTAATTATGCGATACTTGTTACTTGAATACATATGATCGGTAACTGTTCATAAACATGTTTAACTCGTAAGCCCTGAGCGGATGCATATACCACACCAATCTGGGTGGGAGGTGCCTCTCATACCGTCACAGTGCTATAATCGGTTCCCTGAGCGATCACATGTACCACACCAATTTGGGTGGAAAGTACCTCTCATGTCGACTCAAAACCCTAAACAAATAATCGGTTCTCTGAGCGATAGCATGTGCCACACCGATTCAGGTGGGAGGTACCTCTCATATCGACTGAGTACTATAAACAATTGTAATCGGTTCCCTAAGCGATAGTATGTATCACTCCGATTCCGGTGGGAGGTACCTTTCATGTCGACTCAGAACCCTAAACAAAGTATAAGTCGATTGGAGCGATGTCTCATCAACCACTGAGCGATAGTATGTTCCACATCGATTCAGGTAGGAGGTACCTCTCATGTCGACTCAGAACCAAAAACGTATATTCGATTCCCTGAGCGATAGCATGTACCACACCGATTCGGGTGGTAGGTACCTCTCATATCGACTCAGAACCATAAATAGAGTATGTGAAGTCCTACCGAATTAAATACCAACCCGGTTGACGGAGTTTCACCACGTGGAAGTATTGGATCGAAGTTGGGCAAAACAATTGGAAATTAGCTCCTAAGAGCTCCTGTATCCTACTCAAGTGTGTTAATTGTTAATTGTGAATTACTTGAATGTTATAGTTCTATTTCTCGTACAAGTTTTATGACTACTTGAATTACGTGCTTGCATGATTTTCTTGGCCTCACTGAGCGTTAGCTCATCCCATTAGTTTTATTTTCCTTAACAGGACTAGATGGGAAGATTTTGGAGAAAAGCCGACTAAATTACTCTTTTGATTAGTACCTTGGTTGTAATTGTTTAGTCGTATTATAATGGTTGTATTTTGGGATTTGATGTCTCTTTTGAGAACTTATAATGTAAGATTTGAACGTTTACCTAAGGAAGCGACTTTGATGTACTTCAACTTTTATTTTGGTTATTTATCTTTAAGTTTGAATTGAAATCGTACCGAGTCCTGGCGAGAGCTAGGCATGCATCCCGCCGATACTCTTTGGTTCATCTTAGAGAGAAGTAGGGGCATCACAGTTGGTATCAGAGTTTAGGCTTCAGATCTTTGTAGTGTATTCTAGACTTAAAAGTTTAGGATGCCTGACTGTGATATTTGATTGTGTATTAAGTGCAATGTGATCTTGGTGCTTGAGGTTATAGCACCATTTTTGCTCACAAACACTGTAAGACTTTAATTTTCAAGTTAGGTTGGAGATAAGTCAAGATTAGGAAATCTAAATGGCCATCTGGTGAGTTTAAGGGTTAGAAACCTTGCTTTCCCCACTATTTTGCTTGCCGAAATTCTGGAAGAGAAGTTGAACCATTTGAACAATTTTGGACTCCACTTTGAACTTGAAAATGAGACATCTTTTGCACTTCTTTTGGTTTAACTTATTACCCTAACCTGTATAAGAACTTTCACCTTGAATTTAGTGAGGAAACTTGTACTCATTGGAAGTTTTAGGCTAAGAATTTAGAAAGTAGTTTAGACTTTTGAATTGAATTTGGAATTTATCATCATTCGAAGGATGTGGTTTGGTATCGTGAATTCTTCTAGTTCTGTCCCTAACTAGGCCTATGGTTTTTCTTTTGATCCTGCCTAGGATAGTAGGGGTGGTACTCGCCGTCAGGCCTTTTGTATTTTGCCTGCTTGTACTCCTATATTTGTGACACTTAGTTGCTTATGACCTATATTTGATAGTACTATTAACTAGTTGTATGCACATTGACATGTGACATGACTTCTGGCTTATGCAAATGTCTATGCCGTAATTTAAAATGTTCTTGCAATGTGTACATGTTTTTTAATTCATGCGCTTATACTTTCCACTTTTATTATGCGTTTAGAACCTTGCAAAATGGATCGGTGAGGACGTGGACGGGGGCGTGGGCGTGGGTTTCGGCAACTCCGCACTCCCTAGAGAGGTTAGGGATCCGCGACTGGACCAAACCAAAATCCTATAAATGAAGAGGGTGACCAAGTGGTTACGGCCATTAATCGCATGACCGATATTCTCGAGCGCTTAGTTGAGCGCCAAGGACTTGAATCAGTCAACTAATCTAGGAACCAAGAGAGGGGTGAGGATAGAGCCCTAGAGCGATTCTTAAAGTTCGCTCCACCTAAGTTTCATAGAAGGCCTGATCCCGAGATAGCGAAAAATTAGTTTGAAAGGATGGTTGATATTTTTGTTGCTTTAGATTATACCGAGAAAAGGAAAGTGAATTTTGTCGTTTTCAAATTTGAGGGGGCAGCACGCACGTGGTGGAATATTATTAGTGCAAAGTGGGAAAGAGAACAAACCCTTGAACTTGGGTAAACTTTGAGAGGGAGTTTAATGTCAAGTTCGTTCGCTAATTATACAAGAAAAGAGGGAGGATGACTTTATTAAATTAAAGCAAGGATTATTAAGTGTGGCCGATTATGAGGTGCGGTTCACCAAACTTTTCAAATTTGCCCCTGAGCTTATAGTCACCGAATGGAAAAGGATAAGGAGGTTTATTCAGGGGTTAAATGTAGAAATTCAAGAATCCCTAGCAGCTGCCCAAATTACCACTATTACGAATGCCTAAATCTAAGGCTTTTCATGCTAGAAAACGGGGTAACCCAAGCGATACCCCTAAACAGTCCGAGAGATCTACCTAACCCCTTAAAATGGGAAAAGGGGCTGGAGGAGTGAAGATGTCTGAAAAACCCAGAAAAACTCCATCAAGCGAAACCCCGCCAAAAGGAAATCAGAGTAGGCGAGGTCAATAAAAGGAAAAATCTCAAACTGGTCAAGCCGTGACTCCTCACATAACTTGTGGATACTGTGGCAAGATTAACCACACTAAGGCCGAGTGCTGAGAAAGTAAGGAAAATGTCTGAGGTGTGGTAGTACAAAATATAAGTTTTCGAATTGCCTCAGAGCTTCTAAGGGAGAAGGAAATTCTTAACAACCTGCTAAATTCACTGCAAATCAGTCGAGTACCAGAAAGAGTAATTAATGCTAATGATTGTAAGAGGGATCCAAGTAGTAGAAACTCTACGAGTAGGAGTGAATCTGACTCCACTGGACAAATAGGGATTGTAGTTTTTCCTTAGTATAGACTGGCACTTTTACAGGTTGTAATCTTTTATATAGGGGATAACATCCTTTTGTTGTATATTACGACTTAGCAAATTTTGATCTTGTTGTTTCCCTTTTCTTTTGAAATGATTTGATGAACTTATTATAACTTAGTGCAACTGTTATGATCTTTTATGACATTTGAAAATTTACTTTACTTTTAATTGATTTTACGATTTATATGTATATTTAATCTATTGCTCCACACCTCTAGACCTGTGATAATATCATGAACGGCACCTGAAAATAGTTAAATTCAATAAGTGTGAGTTTTGAATGAGAGAAGTATGAGTGATGAAAATTGGTCACGTGAGGAAAGGGCTGGTAAAGATTTTGATCGAAAAGTGAAGGAGTTAAAACGCAAGCAAATCCCTCTAATGAAAATTTTATAGAGAGATTATAGAATCGAGAAAGCAATTCGAGAAGTTGAAGAGGAGACCGAAAGAAGTATTTAGGGTTATTCATAGATCAAGGTATGAATTTCGAGAACGAAATTCTTTTAAGGGGGGAAGGATGTGAGGACCCGGATTTTATTTTCTTACTTTTATATCATTTTAATGGCTTAATTAATTATTTATTCACCCATTTATTTTGAATAATTTATTTCATTCATTTAAAAACCCATTGTATGCAAAAATGTCTCTTTTATATTTTTAAAACGTTCCGTTCACGAATTTAATTTATCAGCGGTTCGTTTAGCGAGAAATAGCAAATAAACATTTTTCGAAGCAATATTCGATCCGAGAGTGCAATGATCTTGGAGATTTGAGAACTCATGTTTTATTTCTTAAAATAGTTTTTTTTATATAATTATTTACCCTAGTGTGAGTTAGTTATATTATCGTTATATGAATTCCTTTTAATTTTTGCTTTATTGAAATGTGAATTATACAAGTGTTATGCATGATATGTAAACTTGTCGAGACGAGCGTGTACTTTATCGCGCTCGTTCTCCTTTAAGTGATATTACAATTGAATTGTGCTATGTGAATTGATTTTCGAATTGCGTGAAGTGTTGCTATTGCAAACTATATTTGTGTTGTGATATCGGGTGAAGTGAACTTCCTCGACTTATGTGTATACTTGTGGGGACGCTCTCGACCTCTCTTTCTTTTAATTATGTGATACTTGTTATTTGAATACATGTGATCGGTAACTGTTCATAAACATGTTTAACTCGTAAGCCCTGAGCGGATGCATGTACCACACAAATCTGGGTGGGAGGTGCCTCTCATACCGTCTAAGTGCTGTAATCGGTTCCCTTATCGATAGCATGTACCACACTAATTTGGGTGGGAGGTACCTCTCATATCGACTCAAAATCCTAAAGAAATAATCGGTTCTCTGAGCGATAGCATGTACCAGACCGATTTGGGTGGGAGGTACCTCTCATGTCGACTGAGTACCATAAACAATTGTAATCGGTTCCCTGAGCGATAGTATGTATCACACCGATTCGGGTGGGAGGTACCTCTCATGTCGATTCAGAACTAAAAACGTATAATCGATTCCTTGAACGATAGCATGTACCACACCGATTCGGGTGGGAGATACCTCTCATGTCGACTCAGAACTATAAATAGAGTAAGTGAAGTCCTACCGAATTAAATACTGACCCGGTTGACGGAGTGTTATCACGTGGAGGTATTGGATCGAATTTGGGCAAAACAATTGGAAATTAGCTCCTGAGAGCTCCTGTATCCTATTCAAGTATGTTAATTGTTAATTGTGAATTATTTGAATGTTATTGTTTTATTTCTCGTACAAGTTTTATGACTACTTGAATTACGTGCTTGCATGATTTTCTTGGCCTCACTGAGCGTTAGCTCATTCCATTAGTTTTGTTTTTCTGAACAGGACCGGATGGGAAGTTTTGGAGAAAAACCGACTAGATTACTCTTTCGATTAGTACCTTGGTTGTAATTGTTTAGTCTTCTTATAATGGTTGTATTTTGGGATTTGGTGTATCTTTTGAGAACTTATAATGTAAGATTTGAACGTTTACCTAAGGAAGAGACTTTGATGTATACTTCGACTTTTATTTTGGTTATTTATCTTTAACTTTGGATTGAAATCGTACCGAGTCCTGGAGAGAGCTAGGCAGGCGTCCCGCCGATACCCTTTGGTTCGCCTTAGGGAGAAGTGGTGGCGTCACACTCGAGCTGTGCCGACTCAGTTCAGCCTGACACGGGTGAAGATCTCTACAATATTTAGCCCGCATAAAACTTGCCCAAAGTGACGATTCAGTCCTAAACTTCCACCACAGTTTGCAAGAAAATGCCGCATAAACATCACTTAACCGTCTAATGCCCACTCCTCCCTCCTCAACCGGATTGCATAAATGAGACCAGCCTATCCAATGATATTTCACACCTTCCTCCGATTCACCCTATAAGAAATTTGTACACACCTTTTTCACCATTTTGAATACCAAGGTAGGTAATACAGTAGCTGATAGCAAGTGCACTGGAATGGACATCAAAACATGCCTGATCAAGATTAGTTTTCCTCTCGATGAGAGAAATTTTGTTTTCCAGGACATGATTTTGTGCAGCATAGCCTGACCTACTTCCCCACGATATGATGACTTACACCTTCTGATAAATAGAGGAAATCCAAGATACCGATATGGGAAAACCTATCACGAAAATTGCGTGACCCTCTCAATTACCCTTCTGCGAGCAGGGGGCATTGACAGATGAACTAAGTATCCACTTTTTTGAGCATTCACCAGTTGTCCCGAAGACTGCTGATACGTCCCCAATACCTGCATAATGCTTTTTAACGCAGTGGTAGACCCATTAGAAAAAATTACTACATCGTCTGCAAAAGCTAGGTGCGTTACAATAGGACAGCCCCTTGGGACCCTAAATCCCACGAAACCCACTTGTCGAGCTAAGTTATTTAAACCACGTGATAACACCTTTGCTCCAATAACAAACAGCACAGGGGATAAGGGGTCCCCATGTCTCAGACCCCTGCTAGATTTAAAGAACCCAAGTGATACCCCATTAATGATAACCGAGAACTAGACATTCGATACTAATCGCCATACCATGTCTATAAACCTCTCCCTAAAGCCAAATTTCTACAAAACACTAATAATATGCACCCAAGACATCTAGTAATATGTTTTCGCCATGTCCAACTTTAGTGCCACATTTCCTCCCCATGACTTCTTACCAATGCCCGTCATCAGCTCTTGGGCTAGCAAATAGTTTTCCGTTGTGTTCCACTCTTTGACAAACCCCGTCTGTTGGCGAGAGATAATTTTCGGTAAAATCGGAGCTACACGTTCCACCAATATCCTGGATACCAATTTAATGAAAAAATTGCAGAGGCTAATTGACCTAAACTTAGAGAAATCTTGGGGATTCGAAACTTTAGGAATCAGCACTATGAAAGTAAACGTGATAAACCGAGGTAGCTCCGCCCCACAGAAGAAGCTCACTACCACCCTGTGAACATCATTAGCAATGATGTCCCAAGCAAAGGTGAAGAACTTACCCGTAAATCCATCTGGACCCGCAGCACTTTCTCCATCCATTGCGAACGCCACTCATCTAACTTCTTCCATGGTCGGCACCTCTTCTAAAACCGTATTGTCCTCCCCCGTGATCATCGACGGAATTAAGTTTAGCAACCCACCCAAATTTGGATTTGTAGATCTAGAAAATAGGTCAGAAAAGTATGCAATCGCCTTATTTACTATTGCTTCATCGTCCTCCAGCTACATTCCATCTGCCTTCTTAATTTTGTGTATCATTCCTTGCACCCTCCTCTGCTTAACCACCAAATGAATGTACTTGGTGTCCCGGTCCCCACTACGAAGCCATTTCACTCCGGCTTTTTGACGCCAATATTGCTCTTCCACCGCTAGAGCCCTTCTAAGCTTCGCTTGGGCCTTTTGTAACTCAACCTGCACCGTCTCAGAGTCATCATTCTCCACACCCGCCTCGGCTCTCAGTAACCCTACCTCCGCCTCCCAGACCGCATCAAAAATATTCCCAAAGGACTGCTTATTCGACTCCTGAATACCCCTCCAAGTCGCTAGCAATTTAGAGCACAAAATCCGCAAAGGGGAGCCCTACACGTCCACACTCCAAGCATGTCGAATTACCTCCAATAAGTCTGGTCTTTCTGGCCATACATTTAAGAATCGAAATGGTCGCGGTTTATTGTCTATCCTAGATGCAAACGAGATTTTTAGCGGAGAGTGGGCCGATGGGTGCCTTGATAGGTGGGCAACAGAGATTGTCGAAGCAACACCCAAACACTCTCCATTGATTAACAATCTATCCAGCCGCTTCCAAATTCACGCTCGTTCCTTCCTATTATTGCTCCACGTGAAACTCAGTATCGAAAATCCAGCATCAAAAACCCTAGTCTCGTCCATAAATGACATAAACTCCACGCCTTCAGCCATCAAAAACCCTCGCCTCGTGCATAAACGACATAAACCCCAGCCTTGTACGCCTAGACTTGTAGTCGCGTTTTTCTGGGCACCGCGTTTTCTTCTGCAAATTTTGCAGAAATGTTAACTTTTCAAAATTATACATGGTGCCCCAATTACTCAAAATACATCCTAAATCTTTCTTGTGTCAAAATTTTCAATGCACACACATGGAAAATGATCAAAACATGTATTTTACCCCTTTCTAATGAATCAAAAACAACAATTACTCAAATCGAAGGGTTGAGTTCCTTGATCGAATTTCGCCTTTTTCACCTCATTTGGTCACTTTTGCTTCTATTTCCCAAACCTACAAAAGAAAAATAACAAGATAACTCAAACACATAATTTAAACATAAAATCACATAAAATTAACATAAATAACAAAAACATTGGGTTGCCTCCCAACAAGCGCTTTTGTTTAAAGTCGTTGCCTCAACTATTTTGCCTCATTTCTCAAGGAGTCTTTGTTAATGAATAATCCACCATTAGAGGACGTGGTGGATCATTAAAAAGTGGCTTAATAGCAAAAACCACATGTTCTAATGATGTGAGAGATGGAATAGGCTTACCTATCTCAAGTGATTTATAGCTAGTACCTTGAATGTGTATCACTTGAGAACTCACAAAAGGAACGTCCGCTTGGTTTTCTTGGGCAACGATACCTTTAGAACCTATACTCTCAATACATTCCTCAAGAGGGGTGAAAAATGAGTCGTTAAGGCTCACTTCTTGAGATTCAAAGTTAGTTCCAAAGGTACTATCATTTGAAATGGACATTTGCTCATTGAAACACAATTGAGGTTCACCATTTTCATCAAAATGCAATCCACTTTCACTTGCAACATCCTCACCATTCATGCTAGGATCATTTTGTATATGATCAGAAGAAATAACTTCACATAATGCATGTAATTGGTCTTGTAATCTACCAAAGTGAGAAGCTATTCATCTAACCTTTTCTCAATCCTATCAAAATGGTCGGAGGTTGCAATTGCTAGCTTTTCTATAGCTAATTCCCAAAATGGCTTAGAATTGTTAGCTAATGGTTCACTTTCTAATTCCAAAGGTGAAGGTGCATTAACTAACCTTTCTATTGCCAATTTTCAAGATGGTTTTGATTCATATTGGACACATTCGGATGGATAATCATAAAGAAATGGAGAATCACTATATGTACATTGATTATCCCAACCATAAGTAGAAGAATTATCCCAATTAGCACCATATTGATTAAAACAAAGATTGTAATGCCCTAATTCATCATAATGATCCATATTTTGTGTTTGCATACATGTATGAGTAACATGATAACCTCCACACAAGTCACAAATCATGTAATAAGATTTAAAAGCATTAACATTCCTCTTTCATTCAATTTCATGCATAAAAGTGTTCATTTGAACTTTTAACATTATAATACCAAGTTTAGCCTTTAAGCACTTCAAACCATCTTTAAATGACATATCTTCGGTAATTTCTTGGTTACCTCTATCCATGGAGCTTGCACATGACCATCCATTGCCGATCTTTCTTCTCTTATGCATTGTCCTCCATATTTACCTACCCTCCTCATCACCTAAAATTACTTTTAAACAATCTCAAAAGCAAGATTAGTTAAGAAGGGTAGTTTAAAAGACACAAACTAAAAAAAATAAAAATTACTCAACAAAACACTAAAAATGACACATAACACATAAGACACAGCAAAAACAACAAAAATAAGAAAATTTGTCTATATTAATAAAGTTGCTCTTAGCATCGATATTGAGAAATCTTCCCTGGTAACAGCGTCAAAAACTTGACGTGGGCGAGGTATACATATACAATTAGCTCATCTACAATCAAGTTTTACATTTATAAATTCCTAAATACCCCACACATGATTTTTTGCACGTATACTAGTCGAGAGCGAGTATAGGGTATTAAGGGTCGATCCCACGGGGAAGATTTTCAATTACCGGTGATTTTAGAACTCTTTTTTTATCTAGACTACCATAAACATAAAAGTAATGAAAATAACACTAGAAATCTCCTAGAGATATAGAATTCCTTACTACTCATGCAAATGACATTACCAGTTACTTGTATATTATCTTGGTTAGTTATGGCATAATTTTCTAATGCATGTGAAACCTACTCTCGTAATGAATCAACTATACTTGTAGCTAAACCATACCTACTCTCGTGGTTATGAAATTAACCACAAGTTCATTTCTTCTATGAAATTACATGAAACTAGTCACTTAAGCCACAAAGGTGCACCTCTGCTCTCGTGAGTGTACTCCCTAGGTTTATCACTTCCTTAAACTAGTGTTAAATTCCAATTCTCATTGTAAATTTAACACCTTTAGATAATCACAACTAATGACCGGTTAATCATGATTAGAAAAGCAAAAGTGATAAATAACTTGATCAACAATACCATTTCTCCCTTATACATCCAAAATATGAAAACACATTTGAAAATAAAAACTCATTCAATGATCATTTCATTCAGTCAGCCATTTCATTCATTGCATTTTATTCACTGGCTAGTTTTTCACCAGATTTCGTGATCATACTCGAGTATACCAAAACAGTGGCCCAGGGTCACTAGCCGCCTGACCGAGTCCGTTTCTAGCTCGAGTCGACTGGCAATGAAGGGCAAGGGCCCAATTCAGCCATAAGCTTACATTCATGCACAAGTAACATTCAATCATTTGATCAATGAAAATTCACATTCACTTAGGTCGAGTGCGATAAAAGTACACACTCGTCCATTGAAAATCCATTTTTACAATCATTGAAAAGCGTTTAACATTCAAGCAAACATTCACAACATTCCACATAGTCATTGGAAGCACAATATGCAAGGAATACTCACCAATCAATCGCAATCTTTCACTTCAACCCAGGTTCATCCTCTTGAACTCTCTCGAGTCCTGTAGTCATATATTATATTAAAAGATAAGCAATACAAAGCCAAATTACATGAAGAAATTGAGGTTTCAAAACTTCTTTTAGAAAATGCATCACTTTACAAGTTTTATACCCATATAACTTATAAAAAATATAATATTTTCTTATTCAAATCAAGGAGAAAACCTCATGTGCATACTAAATCAATGTTTCAAGAGTCATTTGGAGCACACGAGCATTGATTATAGTCAAACGTTTGAAGAAATTAGGTTAAGACTATCAAGTGCAACATTGGAAATTGCCCGACTAGAAAATGATTTGAAGAAAGTCATTTCCTTTCATTTAAACCTCTCGCCTTGGCTCAAAACTAACACAAATGCAAAGAAAGAGATTGTAACAAGTGTTTTGAATAAAATCATATGCAAGTGGAAAATAAAAATGCCCTAAATTCACACCTCAACCCTTGCTTGTTATTATCAAGGAAGATCATGTAAATAGAACTTATAAATAGATCTCATGGCTTAGTAACTCTATGCAATATACATGCACGCTCTTTTTGTTTTTGGAAGGAAAACAAGTTTGAAACTTGACATACGCAACTAAACATCATGTTTAATATGGTCATCACTTTCACCATGCAAAATGTATGGATTTTGGTAAAATTTCAGCTCATGTACCACCACCAAAGTGGACTCAAGCATCCCTAAGCAAACTAAGTCCAAATCATCCAAAAATCACATTTTCACTTTCACTTTCACTCACCTATACTACAGGAAAAAAAGGGGCAGCATTTTCCCTATTTTTCCTTACATTTTCCCTCCAATTTCAAAGCTAACTTTCATAACCAAACAGCCCCAAACAAGTCCACAAGTGATAAGATACAAAGGGTCCTTATTACAGCCACAAAACTACCTATATTAGTCCTTTACCTAGCATATATTCAACATATATCTAAGCTGGAAATTTAACCCTAAGCTGGAATTTAACACCGAAAACTAGAAATCCTTCAAGTGAAGCCAAAAATACATGTACAAGCTGGAAAATTCTCATGGCAGCTCAAAGTTTCATAGCAAGCTGGAAAATAATAATTCATGGCTGGAAATTTCGAATGAAAGCTGGAAATTAACCACTAAAGTTGGAAATTCGAATATAGAAGCTAGAAAACCTCATCTCAAAGCTAAAAAGTTCATCCAACCTCATATCAAAGCTAAACCATTCATATCAAGGCAAAACAACACATTCCAAAGCTGAAAATTGCAACCTACTAAGAAAAAAATATGAATTTTTCATAAAATCCACCACAATCAAGTCATATATTGCGTAGATTACAAGATAAGAAGGAAAAGAGAGATTTCTTAATGATATACCTCAAAACCCCCAAAATAAGTTGCAAGACAAGAACTTTCTTCCTCCCAAAAGCTCCACCAAGCTCACCTCCAAGCTTTCCCCAAGATTGATCAGAGTGGATTCGAGTTTCACGTTGGTTTTCTCAAGAAGCAAGCAAGAAATCAAGTTTGAAAATTGAGAATTCTTCTCTCTTTTCTTTCCCTAAAGGTTCGGCCACCATAGAAGAAAAATGAAAGAAATTTTAGTTAAATGGAAGATAAAGATGGTAGGAAAGTCTTGGTCAATGGAAGGCTTTGACCGTCGACAAGTGGCATGATCCAATTCCGGTTCTATCTCTTTGTCTCTACTAACCAATCTAACTTGTGTTTCTCTAATACACTCTTAACACTTTTAATCACTTAATTCCTCTAACTCTACACCCATTCTCGTCTACCAAATATTGTGACGCCCCATCTTCTCCCAAGGGCGAACGCAAGGGTATCCGCGGGACGCCTGCCCAACTCTCGCCAGGACTCGGTATAACTTCAATTCAAACTTAAGAATAACCAATCGATACTAAAAGTCAAAGATATAAAGGAAGGTCAAATCCTTAATAATCGTTCAAGTCTTGCATCATAAGCTACCAAGATATCTTACATTCCCAAAATATACAACTTCCAAAAGTTGTCTAAACAAATACATTCAAAATTCTAATCAAAAGGGGCCATCAAGTCGACTTCTCCATAATTCCTTCCATTTCAGTTCCTGTTAAGGAAAACAAGTCTAACGGGGTGAGCGAATGCTCGTAAGGCCAAGAAAACATGCAAAACACATAGTTCAAATAACAATGTCATTTAAGCGAGAATTAAAGCTGTAACATTCAAGTAATTCACAATTTTCAATTCAACACATTCACTGAGGATACAAGAGCTCTCAAGAGCTAATTCCTACTTTCTTTGCCAAAATTCAATCCAATACTTTTTCGTAATGACATTCCGTCACCCGGGTAGGTAATCAAATCCGTAGAACTTCACTTCTTCAATTATGGTTCTGAGTCGACATGAGAGGTACCTCCCACCCGAACCGGTGTGGTACATGCTATCGTTCAGAAAATCAATTATACTTTTATGGTTCAGAGTTGACATGAGAAGTACCTCCCACCCGAACCGGTGTGGTACATACTATCGCTCAGTGGTCGATGAGACATCGCTCCAATCGACTTATACTTTATTTATAGTTTTGAGTCGATATGAGAGGTACCTCCCACCCGAATCGGTGTGGTACATGCTATTGCTCTGAGAACCAATTATAGCACTGAGACGGTATGAGAGGTACCTCCCACCCAAATTGGTGTGGTACATGCTATCCGCTTAGAGTTCACGAGTTAAACATATTTATGAACGATTACCAATTATTGTTTACGGTTTTGAGTCGACATGAGAGGTACCTCTCACCCGAATCGGTGTGGTACATACTATCGCTTAGGGAACCTATTATAGCACTGAGACGGTATGAGAGGTACCTCCCACCCAAATTGGTGTGGTACATGCTATCCGCACAGAGCTTACGAGTTAAATGTGTTCATGTACAATTACCAAATCATATGTATTCAGGTTTTAAGTACCACGTAGTTCAAAGAGAGAGAGAGGACAAGGGCGTCCCTACGAGTAAAATATGATTGGTCGACAAGATTTACTTCGATCGACGTCGAGTCAACACAAATGAAATTTTGCAATGGCAACACTTTACTTAGTTCACATAGCAATTCACTTCACATAATTTGAATATCAATTCACATAGCACAATTCAATTATAGCATCACTTAAGGAAGAACGAGTGCGATAAAGTACACACTCGTTTCAACAATTCCGCAATACTCAATTAATAATTCAAGCATTTATCAACAATTCATGCACTTGACATTCACCAAGTGATTCAAGTAGTAATGCACAAGTGTTTATTTTTAGGCGTCTCCCGTGAGATCCTCATAAAGGTCCTCTTGAGTGCCTGAACAATTAATAATGAATTACCACTCAATATCACTTAAAACCCCTAAGTATCAAGAAAGATTGCACGTTAGTATAATCTAAGAAAATTTCACAAGTACGAGTCTGGATTACTCGTAAATCGAAGTTCAAAAGCGGGGTTTTAAAAGTACAAGAGAAATCTGATTTGCATCTCCGAAACCAAGTGTAAAATGGTCTAGCAAAATCGAAGAAAAATGGAGAGTTGGAAACCCTCAATTTTCTTTAACTTTGGAAATTTCAGATTTGTCGAGCGATTTTTGAAAAATCGTATCTCACTGTCTACAAGTCCAAAATTTGAAAACTTGGTACCATTGGAAACTTCTTCCAAAGTACTAAAAGTTACTTGAAGACACTTTTCCATGATTCTAAATGAAAGACATTCAAAATTTGGCTCAAATTTACTGTTTTGAAATGTCAAGACAGATTTGGGTTGATTTTCGGCAAAGTTTGGAAATTCGGCAAAATTCACACAATGCGAACTAGCCTCTGAAATTTGGAACTAAATTAGAGTTACAATCAAAGTTTTCAACACAACAAGTGGAACAAGAATTGGTGTTTCGAGCACCAAGATATGGTGGCTCAAAGTTGCTGAATTTCCTCTTCGAACGAAGATTTTCCAGGTTTAAATCACAAACTTTGGGACTTTGGTTGAGCATCGAAATGCACTTAGAATCACACAAAACTTGGCAGTATTATACTAGCATATAAGGGCTATTCCTCTGTAAAATTTCATAGAAAAATACGTACGGGAAGTTGGTTAACCAAATCACTAAAGTTTCCAAATTTCTAAGGCAAATCTGCCTTGTACTTGAGTTTTCTTTTTCGCAAACGTTTGGCCAACGAAGACATCTTAAATACGGTTCATTTGTATAGTTGTATAAAAAACATCCAAGATGTGTTTGGTAGGTGATTAACACCAAGAATTTCGGAACAACAAGTCCCAATCAAGGTTAAGGCATCAACTAGCCAGGAGAGAGTTTTCAATCCCTGAGTAAGTTTTGAACATCGGCCACAACTCACTCAATTCAACTTGAAATTGAGCGTGGTTGATGGCGTTGAAAACTAAATTCATAAAGCTACAATTTCTCAGAAGAAATGGTTTCCAAAATCTGTCCATAACTAGCTCACATTTGAGCATCAATTTGCTGCTCAAAACAGAGCTTCCAGTAAATTAGTGAAACAGGACAGTCACGTTCAAACGATAGGTATAGATTACTCAGGTGGAATCAGGACATGAATTTCATACCGTTGGAAAGATGAAAATGTCTATTTTCCAGTGCTACAAACCGCACTCGATTTTGACGTCGAAACAAAAAGTTATAGCTGTTTGAAAAACACTGCCAGTGCAATACGGGAAAAATTCCAGTTTTGAATGAACTTTCGAAATCACCACATTTGGCCAACCAAATCACGTAATTTTTTTGTGGAAACCTTCCACACAACCCATACATATATACATCATAAACAAGTCAATAGAACTTCAAAAAAATTGGTCTAAAGGTCACGGCATTCACAGGGGTAGAAATGGAAAAATTCTCCCCTTCACTTCCTTTGAGTTTTCATCCATAATATCACTCATTTCTACTAATTTAAGCACTAATCCAACAGTCTTAACATCAAAACTCACAAAATCAGTCCATCAAGCCATAGTGGAAGTTCATAGAGCCCACTCACCAATTTTTCAATAATTTAAAGCTACCCATAAGAAATTATGAACTCATAAGTGCTAAACAACTTCCATAAGTCAAGGTTTGCACAGTTGATCGTCACTTACTTTCTTAGATGATTAAGGCAGAAATTTCGGTCCTCTTTGCTCAAGAAAAACCGTGGATTTGAAACTCTTTTGTAGTTTGAGTTGCTCTCGAAGTAGACTGCAAAGTGTGGTTAAAGTTTGAGGTGATTTGGTGGAGATTTAGTGATGAAATGAAGAAGAACTTGGAGGAGAAATTTGGTTCTTTTCTTCTTGATATGCACGGCTGGAATGTTGCAAAAAAAAGAGTGTTTTGGGCTCTAATGAAGCTTCCAAGAGAAGCTAAAATGTGTGGCTCTAATTAATTCAAAAGTCAACTCTTTCTCCCTCGCGCACGCGCGCGATTTGTGCTCGATTGCTCTCGAATTTGTTGCACTAGTGCACTAAACCACTAATGCACTTTCATTCATACTATTATTATTCACACTTAATGGTCTAAAAATAAAGGTTTAAAGTCCCTCAATTAATCGCATACGCGAAAACGCGTATTTCCGATTTGTGCGCGATAAAGTGGAAATTTCAAGAAATTCTTATAACGATAGTATCACTAACTAATAATTGAACACTTAAACATAAAAATACCTTTTTCAAGACTAATGTACAAGTCTCCAATTTTTCAAACTTATTGTATATTCGATTCGATTATTGTCTCCAAACGTACAATCACTATTCACTCTAAACGTGCTTTCAAAAATAAATTTTAGAGTCAAGGCATTTTTAAAATACTTGTAGGTCATAGTTCCATGCAATTAGATCTAAAAGGTTGAATTAAAATATTCGGTGTAAATGGACAATTAAATATTTAAATGAGCTAGCAATAAGAATTTAAAATAAGAAAATTTGTGAGTCCTCACATCCTCTCTCCCTTAAAAAGAATTTCATTCTCGAAATTCATACCTTGATTTATAAATAACCCCAAATACTTCTTTCGGTCTCCTCTTTAACTTCTCAAATTGCTTTCTCGATTCCATAATCTCTCTATATAACCTTCATTAGAGGGATTTACTTGCGTTTTTAACTTCTTCACTTTTCAATCAAAATCTTTACCGGTCCTCTCCTCACGCGACCATTTTTTCATCACTTTTAATTCTTCCATTCAAAACTCACACTTATTGAATTTAACTATTCTTAAGTGCCATTCATGATCTTATTACAGGTCTAGAGGCGTGGAGCAATAGATTACATATAAATATAAACTGTAAAATCAATTAAAAGCAAGATAAATTTTCATATGCCATAAAAGATCATAATAGTTACACTACATTATAATAAGTTCATCAAATTGTTTCACAAGAGAAGGGGAAACAACAAGATCAAAATGCATTAAGTTGCAATATACCACAAAAGGATGTCATCCTCTATACAAAAGAGTACAACCTCTAAAAGTGCCAGTCTATGCTAGGATAAAACCACAATCCCTATTTGCCGAGTGGAGTCAGATTTACCCCTACTCGTAGAGTTTTCACTACTTGGATCTCTCTTACAATCACCGGCATTAATTATTCCTTCCGGCACTCGATTGATTTGCAGTGGATTTAGCAGGTTGTTGAGAATTTCCTTCTCCCTTAGAAATTTTAGGGCAATTTGAAAACTTATGCTCGGTACTACCGCACTTCAGACATTTTCCTTGCTTTCTCCAGCACTCGGTCTTAGTGTGGTTAATCTTGCCATAGTATCCACAAGTTACGTGAGGAGTCACGGCTTGGCCAATTTGAGATTTTTCCTTTTGTTGACCTCGCCTACTCTGATTTCCTTTTGGCGGGGCTTCGCTTGATGGAGTTTCTCCGGCTTTTTCAGGTATCTTCACTTCTGCAGCCCCTTTTTCCATTCTAAGGGGTTGGGTAAACCTCTCGGACTTTTTAGAGTTATCGCTTGGGTTACCGCTCTTTCTAGCATGAAAAGCCTTAGATTGAGACTTAGCATTCTCTACCCTCTGTGCCTTATCCAAGGCATCCGTAAAAGTGGTAATCTGGGCAGTTGCTAGTGATTCTTGGATTTCTATATTTAACCCCTGAATAAACCTCCTTATCCTTTTCCATTCGGTGATTACAAGCTCCGGGGCAAATTTGAAAAGTTTGGTGAACCGCTCCTCATACTCGACCACACTTAATAATCCTTGCTTCAACTTAATGAAGTCATCCTCCCTCTTTTCTTGTATAATTGGCGGGAGGAACTTGATATTAAACTCCCTCTCAAAGTTTACCCAAGTCCAAGGGGTTTGTTCTCTTTCCCACTTTGCACTAACACATTCCACCATGAGCGTGCCACCCCTTTAAATTGGAAAACGGAAAAATTCACTTGCCTTTCCTCGATATAATCTAAAGCAGCAAAAATATCAACCATCCTTTCAAACCAATTTTCTGCTACCTTGGGATCAGACCCTCCATGAAACTTAGGTGGAGAGAACTTCAAGAATCGCTCTAGGGCTCTATCCTCACCCCTATCTTGGTTCCTAGGTTGGTTGACTGGTTCAGATCCTTGGCACTCAGCTAAGCGCTCTAGAATATCGATCATGCGGTTAATTTTCTAGGGTTTGGGTTTGGTCCAGTCGCAGATCCTTCACCTCTTTCGAGAGTACGGGGTTGCCGAAACCCACGCCCACGCCCCCCGTCCATGTCCTCGCCGATCCATTTAGCAAGATTCTAAACGCATAATAAAAGTAGAAAACATAAGCGCATGAATTGAAAAATAGGTACACATTGCAAGAACATTTTGAATCAAAACATAGCTATTTGCATAAGTTAGAAGTCATGTCACATGTCAATGTGCATACAACGAGTTAATAATATCAAATATAGGTCATAGGCAACTAAGTGCCACAAATATAGGAGTACATGTAGGCAAAATACAAAAGGTCTCACGGCAAGCACCACCCCTATTATCCTAGGCAGGATTTAAAAAGAAAATCATAAGCCTAGTTAGGGACAAAACTAGAAGAATCTATGATACCAAGCTACATCATTCAAATGATTATAAACTCCAGATTCTATCCAAAAGGCTAAGCTACTTTCTAAATTCTTAGCCTCCTTACTAGATTCAAGGTAAAAGTTCTTATACAAGCTAGAGTAATAAGTCAAACCAAACGGAATGTAAAAGATGTCTCATTTTCAAGTTCAAAGCGGAGCCCAAAATTGTTCAAATGGTTCAACTTTTCCTTCAGAAAGTTCGGCAAGCAAAATAATGGAGGAAGCAAGGTTCCTAACCCTTAAACTCACCAAATGGTTATTTAAATTTCCAAATCTTGATTCACCTCCAACCTAATTTAAAGAGTAAAGTCTTATAGTATTCTGTGAGCAAAAATGGTGCTACAATCTCAAGCACCAAGATCACATCGCACGTAATACACAATCAAATCCCATAGTCCGGCAACCTAAACTTTTAAGCCTAGGACACTCTATAAAGATCTGAAGCCTAAGCTCTAATACCAACTATGACGCCTCCACTTCTCCCAAGGGCGAACCCAAGGGTATCCGCAGGACGCCTGCCCAACTCTCGCCAGGACTCGATACAACTTTAATTCAAACTTAAAAATAACCAATCGATACTAAAAGTTGAAGATATAAAGGAAGGTCAATTCCTTAATAATCGTTCAAGTCTTACATAATAAGCTACCAAGATATCTTACATTCCCAAAATATACAAATTCCAAAAGTTGTCTAAACAAATACATTCAAAATTCTAATCAAAAGGGGCCATCAAGTCGACTTCTCCATAATTCCTTCCATTTCAGTTCCTGTTAAGGAAAACAAATCTAACGGGGTGAGCGAATGCTCGTGAGGCCAAGAAAACATGCAAAACACGTAGTTCAAATAACAATGTCATTTAAGCGAGAATTAAAGCTGTAACATTCAAGCAATTCACAATTTTCAATTCAACACATTCACTGAGAATACAGGAGCTCTCAAGAGCTAATTCCTACTTTCTTTGCCAAAATTCAATCCAATACTTTTTCGTGATGACATTCCGTCACCCAGGTAGGTAATCAAGTCCGTAGAACTTCCCTTCTCCAATTATGGTTCTGAGTCGATATGAGAGATACCTCCCACCCGAACTGGTGTGGTACATGCTAGCACTCCGGGAATTGATTATACGTTTATGGTTTTGAGTCGACATGGGAGGTACTTCCCACCCGAACCGGTGTGGTACATACTATCGCTCAGTGGTCGATGAGACATCACTCCAATCGACTTATACTTTATTTATAGTTTTGAGTCGGCATGAGAGGTACATCCCACCAGAATCGGTGTGGAATATGCTATCGCTCCGAGAGCCAATTATAGCACTGAGACGGTATGAGAGGTACCTCCCACCCAAATTGGTGTGGTACATGCTATCCGCTCAGAGTTCACGAGTTAAACATATTCATGAACGATTACCAATTATTGTTTACGGTTCTGAGTCGACATGAGAGGTACCTTCCACCCGAATCGGTGTGGTACATACTATCGCTCACGGAGCCGATTATAGGACTGAGATGGTATGAGAGGTACCTCCCACCCAAATTGGTGTGGTACATGCTATCCGCTCAGAGCTTATGAGTTAAACATGTTCATGTACAATTACCAAATCATATGTATTCAAATCTTAAGTACCACGTAGTTCAAAGAGAGAGAGAGGACAAGGGCGTCCCCACGAGTAAAATATGATTGGTCGATAAGATTTACTTCGATCGACGTCGAGCCAACACAAATGAAATTTTGCAATGGCAACACTTCACTTAGTTCACATAGCAATTCACTTCACATAATTTGAATATCAATTCACATAGCACAATTCAATTATAGCATCACTTAAGGAAGAACAAGTGCGGTAAAGTATACACTCGTTTCAACAATTCCATAATACTCAAATAATAATTCAAGCATTTATCAACAATTCATGCACTTGACACTCACCAAGTGATTCAAGTAGCAATGCAGAAGTGTTTATTTTTAGGCGTTTCCCGTGAGATTCTCTTGAAGATCCTCTTGAGTGCCTGAGCAATTAATAATGAATTACCACTCAATATCACTTAAAACCCCTAAGTATCAAAAAAGATTGCACGTTAGTACAATCCAAGAAAATTTCACAAGTACGAGTCTGGATTACTCGTAAATCGAGGTTCAAAAGCGGGGTTTTAAAAGTACAAGAGAAATCTGATTTGCATCTCCGAAATCAAGTGTAAAATGGTCTAGCAAAATCGAAGAAAAATGGAGAGTTGGAAACCCTCAATTTTCTTTAACTTTGGAAATTTCAGATTTGTCAAGCGATTTTTGAAAAATTGTATCTCACTCTCTACAACTCCAAAATTCGAAAACTTTGTACCGTTGGAAACTTCTTCCAAAATACTAAAAGTTCCTAGAAGACACTTTTCCATGATTCTAAATGGAAGACATTCAAAATTTGGCTCAAATTTACTGTTTTGAAATGCCAAAACAGATTTGGGTTGATTTTCGGCAAAGTTTGGAAATTCGGCAAAATTCACACAATGCGAACTAGCCTCTGAAATTTGGAACTCAATTAGAGTTACAATCAAAGTTTTCAACACAACAAGTGGAACAAGAATTGGTGTTTCGAGCACCAAGATATGGTGGCTCAAAGTTGCTGAATTTCCTCTTCGAACGAAGATTTTCCAGGTTTAAATCACAAACTTTGGGACTTTGGTTGAGCATCGAAATGCACTTAGAATCACACAAAACTTGGCAGTATTATACTAGCATATAAGGGCTATTCCTCTGTAAAATTGCATAGAAAAATACGTACGGGAAGTTGGTTAACCAAATCACTAAAGTTTCCAAATTTCTAAGGCAAATCTGCCTTGTACTTGAGTTTTCTTTTTCGCAAACGTTTGGCCAACGAAGACATCTTAAATACGGTTCATTTGTATAGTTGTATAAAAAACATCCAAGATGTGTTTGGTAGGTGATTAACACCAAGAATTTCGGAACAACAAGTCCCAATCAAGGTTAAGGCATCAACTAGCCAGGAGAGAGTTTTCAATCCCTGAGTAAGTTTTGAACATCGGCCACAACTCACTCAATTCAACTTGAAATTGAGCGTGGTTGATGGCGTTGAAAACTAAATTCATAAAGCTACAATTTCTCAGAAGAAATGGTTTCCAAAATCTGTCCATAACTAGCTCACATTTGAGCATCAATTTGCTGCTCAAAACAGAGCTTCCAGTAAATTAGTGAAACAGGACAGTCACGTTCAAACGATAGGTATAGATTACTCAGGTGGAATCAGGACATGAATTTCATACCGTTGGAAAGATGAAAATGTCTATTTTCCAGTGCTACAAACCGCACTCGATTTTGACGTCGAAACAAAAAGTTATAGCTGTTTGAAAAACACTGCCAGTGCAATACGGGAAAAATTCCAGTTTTGAATGAACTTTCGAAATCACCACATTTGGCCAACCAAATCACGTAATTTTTTTGTGGAAACCTTCCACACAACCCATACATATATACATCATAAACAAGTCAATAGAACTTCAAAAAAATTGGTCTAAAGGTCACGGCATTCACAGGGGTAGAAATGGAAAAATTCTCCCCTTCACTTCCTTTGAGTTTTCATCCATAATATCACTCATTTCTACTAATTTAAGCACTAATCCAACAGTCTTAACATCAAAACTCACAAAATCAGTCCATCAAGCCATAGTGGAAGTTCATAGAGCCCACTCACCAATTTTTCAATAATTTAAAGCTACCCATAAGAAATTATGAACTCATAAGTGCTAAACAACTTCCATAAGTCAAGGTTTGCACAGTTGATCGTCACTTACTTTCTTAGATGATTAAGGCAGAAATTTCGGTCCTCTTTGCTCAAGAAAAACCGTGGATTTGAAACTCTTTTGTAGTTTGAGTTGCTCTCGAAGTAGACTGCAAAGTGTGGTTAAAGTTTGAGGTGATTTGGTGGAGATTTAGTGATGAAATGAAGAAGAACTTGGAGGAGAAATTTGGTTCTTTTCTTCTTGATATGCACGGCTGGAATGTTGCAAAAAAAAGAGTGTTTTGGGCTCTAATGAAGCTTCCAAGAGAAGCTAAAATGTGTGGCTCTAATTAATTCAAAAGTCAACTCTTTCTCCCTCGCGCACGCGCGCGATTTGTGCTCGATTGCTCTCGAATTTGTTGCACTAGTGCACTAAACCACTAATGCACTTTCATTCATACTATTATTATTCACACTTAATGGTCTAAAAATAAAGGTTTAAAGTCCCTCAATTAATCGCATACGCGAAAACGCGTATTTCCGATTTGTGCGCGATAAAGTGGAAATTTCAAGAAATTCTTATAACGATAGTATCACTAACTAATAATTGAACACTTAAACATAAAAATACCTTTTTCAAGACTAATGTACAAGTCTCCAATTTTTCAAACTTATTGTATATTCGATTCGATTATTGTCTCCAAACGTACAATCACTATTCACTCTAAACGTGCTTTCAAAAATAAATTTTAGAGTCAAGGCATTTTTAAAATACTTGTAGGTCATAGTTCCATGCAATTAGATCTAAAAGGTTGAATTAAAATATTCGGTGTAAATGGACAATTAAATATTTAAATGAGCTAGCAATAAGAATTTAAAATAAGAAAATTTGTGAGTCCTCACATCCTCTCTCCCTTAAAAAGAATTTCATTCTCGAAATTCATACCTTGATTTATAAATAACCCCAAATACTTCTTTCGGTCTCCTCTTTAACTTCTCAAATTGCTTTCTCGATTCCATAATCTCTCTATATAACCTTCATTAGAGGGATTTACTTGCGTTTTTAACTTCTTCACTTTTCAATCAAAATCTTTACCGGTCCTCTCCTCACGCGACCATTTTTTCATCACTTTTAATTCTTCCATTCAAAACTCACACTTATTGAATTTAACTATTCTTAAGTGCCATTCATGATCTTATTACAGGTCTAGAGGCGTGGAGCAATAGATTACATATAAATATAAACTGTAAAATCAATTAAAAGCAAGATAAATTTTCATATGCCATAAAAGATCATAATAGTTACACTACATTATAATAAGTTCATCAAATTGTTTCACAAGAGAAGGGGAAACAACAAGATCAAAATGCATTAAGTTGCAATATACCACAAAAGGATGTCATCCTCTATACAAAAGAGTACAACCTCTAAAAGTGCCAGTCTATGCTAGGATAAAACCACAATCCCTATTTGCCGAGTGGAGTCAGATTTACCCCTACTCGTAGAGTTTTCACTACTTGGATCTCTCTTACAATCACCGGCATTAATTATTCCTTCCGGCACTCGATTGATTTGCAGTGGATTTAGCAGGTTGTTGAGAATTTCCTTCTCCCTTAGAAATTTTAGGGCAATTTGAAAACTTATGCTCGGTACTACCGCACTTCAGACATTTTCCTTGCTTTCTCCAGCACTCGGTCTTAGTGTGGTTAATCTTGCCATAGTATCCACAAGTTACGTGAGGAGTCACGGCTTGGCCAATTTGAGATTTTTCCTTTTGTTGACCTCGCCTACTCTGATTTCCTTTTGGCGGGGCTTCGCTTGATGGAGTTTCTCCGGCTTTTTCAGGTATCTTCACTTCTGCAGCCCCTTTTTCCATTCTAAGGGGTTGGGTAAACCTCTCGGACTTTTTAGAGTTATCGCTTGGGTTACCGCTCTTTCTAGCATGAAAAGCCTTAGATTGAGACTTAGCATTCTCTACCCTCTGTGCCTTATCCAAGGCATCCGTAAAAGTGGTAATCTGGGCAGTTGCTAGTGATTCTTGGATTTCTATATTTAACCCCTGAATAAACCTCCTTATCCTTTTCCATTCGGTGATTACAAGCTCCGGGGCAAATTTGAAAAGTTTGGTGAACCGCTCCTCATACTCGACCACACTTAATAATCCTTGCTTCAACTTAATGAAGTCATCCTCCCTCTTTTCTTGTATAATTGGCGGGAGGAACTTGATATTAAACTCCCTCTCAAAGTTTACCCAAGTCCAAGGGGTTTGTTCTCTTTCCCACTTTGCACTAACACATTCCACCATGAGCGTGCCACCCCTTTAAATTGGAAAACGGAAAAATTCACTTGCCTTTCCTCGATATAATCTAAAGCAGCAAAAATATCAACCATCCTTTCAAACCAATTTTCTGCTACCTTGGGATCAGACCCTCCATGAAACTTAGGTGGAGAGAACTTCAAGAATCGCTCTAGGGCTCTATCCTCACCCCTATCTTGGTTCCTAGGTTGGTTGACTGGTTCAGATCCTTGGCACTCAGCTAAGCGCTCTAGAATATCGATCATGCGGTTAATTTTCTAGGGTTTGGGTTTGGTCCAGTCGCAGATCCTTCACCTCTTTCGAGAGTACGGGGTTGCCGAAACCCACGCCCACGCCCCCCGTCCATGTCCTCGCCGATCCATTTAGCAAGATTCTAAACGCATAATAAAAGTAGAAAACATAAGCGCATGAATTGAAAAATAGGTACACATTGCAAGAACATTTTGAATCAAAACATAGCTATTTGCATAAGTTAGAAGTCATGTCACATGTCAATGTGCATACAACGAGTTAATAATATCAAATATAGGTCATAGGCAACTAAGTGCCACAAATATAGGAGTACATGTAGGCAAAATACAAAAGGTCTCACGGCAAGCACCACCCCTATTATCCTAGGCAGGATTTAAAAAGAAAATCATAAGCCTAGTTAGGGACAAAACTAGAAGAATCTATGATACCAAGCTACATCATTCAAATGATTATAAACTCCAGATTCTATCCAAAAGGCTAAGCTACTTTCTAAATTCTTAGCCTCCTTACTAGATTCAAGGTAAAAGTTCTTATACAAGCTAGAGTAATAAGTCAAACCAAACGGAATGTAAAAGATGTCTCATTTTCAAGTTCAAAGCGGAGCCCAAAATTGTTCAAATGGTTCAACTTTTCCTTCAGAAAGTTCGGCAAGCAAAATAATGGAGGAAGCAAGGTTCCTAACCCTTAAACTCACCAAATGGTTATTTAAATTTCCAAATCTTGATTCACCTCCAACCTAATTTAAAGAGTAAAGTCTTATAGTATTCTGTGAGCAAAAATGGTGCTACAATCTCAAGCACCAAGATCACATCGCACGTAATACACAATCAAATCCCATAGTCCGGCAACCTAAACTTTTAAGCCTAGGACACTCTATAAAGATCTGAAGCCTAAGCTCTAATACCAACTATGACGCCTCCACTTCTCCCAAGGGCGAACCCAAGGGTATCCGCAGGACGCCTGCCCAACTCTCGCCAGGACTCGATACAACTTTAATTCAAACTTAAAAATAACCAATCGATACTAAAAGTTGAAGATATAAAGGAAGGTCAATTCCTTAATAATCGTTCAAGTCTTACATAATAAGCTACCAAGATATCTTACATTCCCAAAATATACAAATTCCAAAAGTTGTCTAAACAAATACATTCAAAATTCTAATCAAAAGGGGCCATCAAGTCGACTTCTCCATAATTCCTTCCATTTCAGTTCCTGTTAAGGAAAACAAATCTAACGGGGTGAGCGAATGCTCGTGAGGCCAAGAAAACATGCAAAACACGTAGTTCAAATAACAATGTCATTTAAGCGAGAATTAAAGCTGTAACATTCAAGCAATTCACAATTTTCAATTCAACACATTCACTGAGAATACAGGAGCTCTCAAGAGCTAATTCCTACTTTCTTTGCCAAAATTCAATCCAATACTTTTTCGTGATGACATTCCGTCACCCAGGTAGGTAATCAAGTCCGTAGAACTTCCCTTCTCCAATTATGGTTCTGAGTCGATATGAGAGATACCTCCCACCCGAACTGGTGTGGTACATGCTAGCACTCCGGGAATTGATTATACGTTTATGGTTTTGAGTCGACATGGGAGGTACTTCCCACCCGAACCGGTGTGGTACATACTATCGCTCAGTGGTCGATGAGACATCACTCCAATCGACTTATACTTTATTTATAGTTTTGAGTCGGCATGAGAGGTACATCCCACCAGAATCGGTGTGGAATATGCTATCGCTCCGAGAGCCAATTATAGCACTGAGACGGTATGAGAGGTACCTCCCACCCAAATTGGTGTGGTACATGCTATCCGCTCAGAGTTCACGAGTTAAACATATTCATGAACGATTACCAATTATTGTTTACGGTTCTGAGTCGACATGAGAGGTACCTTCCACCCGAATCGGTGTGGTACATACTATCGCTCACGGAGCCGATTATAGGACTGAGATGGTATGAGAGGTACCTCCCACCCAAATTGGTGTGGTACATGCTATCCGCTCAGAGCTTATGAGTTAAACATGTTCATGTACAATTACCAAATCATATGTATTCAAATCTTAAGTACCACGTAGTTCAAAGAGAGAGAGAGGACAAGGGCGTCCCCACGAGTAAAATATGATTGGTCGATAAGATTTACTTCGATCGACGTCGAGCCAACACAAATGAAATTTTGCAATGGCAACACTTCACTTAGTTCACATAGCAATTCACTTCACATAATTTGAATATCAATTCACATAGCACAATTCAATTATAGCATCACTTAAGGAAGAACAAGTGCGGTAAAGTATACACTCGTTTCAACAATTCCATAATACTCAAATAATAATTCAAGCATTTATCAACAATTCATGCACTTGACACTCACCAAGTGATTCAAGTAGCAATGCAGAAGTGTTTATTTTTAGGCGTTTCCCGTGAGATTCTCTTGAAGATCCTCTTGAGTGCCTGAGCAATTAATAATGAATTACCACTCAATATCACTTAAAACCCCTAAGTATCAAAAAAGATTGCACGTTAGTACAATCCAAGAAAATTTCACAAGTACGAGTCTGGATTACTCGTAAATCGAGGTTCAAAAGCGGGGTTTTAAAAGTACAAGAGAAATCTGATTTGCATCTCCGAAATCAAGTGTAAAATGGTCTAGCAAAATCGAAGAAAAATGGAGAGTTGGAAACCCTCAATTTTCTTTAACTTTGGAAATTTCAGATTTGTCAAGCGATTTTTGAAAAATTGTATCTCACTCTCTACAACTCCAAAATTCGAAAACTTTGTACCGTTGGAAACTTCTTCCAAAATACTAAAAGTTCCTAGAAGACACTTTTCCATGATTCTAAATGGAAGACATTCAAAATTTGGCTCAAATTTACTGTTTTGAAATGCCAAAACAGATTTGGGTTGATTTTCGGCAAAGTTTGGAAATTCGGCAAAATTCACACAATGCGAACTAGCCTCTGAAATTTGGAACTCAATTAGAGTTACAATCAAAGTTTTCAACACAACAAGTGGAACAAGAATTGGTGTTTCGAGCACCAAGATATGGTGGCTCAAAGTTGCTGAATTTCCTCTTCGAACGAAGATTTTCCAGGTTTAAATCACAAACTTTGGGACTTTGGTTGAGCATCGAAATGCACTCAGAATCACACCAAACTTGGCAGTATTACGCTACCATATAATAGCTATTCCTATGTAAACTTTCATCCAAAAATACGTACGGGAAGTTGGTTAACCAAGTCACTAAAATTTCCACATTTCTAAGGCAAATCTGCCTTGTACTTGAGTTTTCCTTTTCGCAAACGTTTGGCCAACGAAGACATCTTAAATATGGTTCATTTGTATATACATTGTCTAAGAAACATCCAAGATGTGTTTGGTAGGTAATTAACACCAAGAATTTTGGAACAACAAGTCCCAATCAACGTTAAGGCATCAACTAGCCAAAAGAGAGTTTTCAATCCCTGAGTCAGTTTCAAACATCGACCACAACTCCCTCAATTCAACTTGGAATTGAGCGTGGTTGGTGGCGTTGAAATCTAAATTAATAAAGCTACAATTTTTCTGAAGAAATCATTTTCAAAATCTGTCCACAACTAGCTCACATTTGAGCATCAATTTGCTGTTCAAAACAGAGCTTCCAGTGAATTAGTGAAACAGGACAGTCACGTTCAAACGATTGGTATGGATTACTCAAGTGGAATCAGGACATGAATTTCATACCATTGGAAAGCTGGAAATGTCTAGTTTCCAGTGCCACAAACGGCACTCGATTTCGAAGTTGGGCCAAAAAGTTACAACTGTTTGAAAAACACTGCCTGTGCAATACAGGAAAAATTCCAGTTTTGAATGAACTTTCGAAATCACCACATTTGGCCAACCAAATCACGTAATTTTTTTGTGGAAACCTTCCACACAACCCATACAACATATATACATCATAAACAAGTCAATAGAGTTTCAAAAAAATTGCTCTAAAGGTCACGGCATTCACAGGGGTTGAAATGAAAAAATTCTCCCCTTCACTTCCTTTGAGCTTTCATCCATAATATCACTCATTTCTACTAATTTAAGCACTAATCCAACATTATTAACATCAAAACTCACAAAATCAGTCCATCAAGTCATAGTGGGAGTTCATAGAGCCCACTCACCAATTTTTCAACAATTTAGAGCTACCCATAAGAAATTATGAACTCATAAGTGCTAAACAACTTCCATAAGTCAAGATTTGCAAAGTTGATCGTCACTTACTTTCTTAAATGATTAAGGCAGAAATTTCGGTCCTCTTTGCTCAAGAAAAACCGTGGATTTGAAGCTCTTTTGTAGCTTGAGTTGCTCTCCAAGTAGATTGCAAAGTGTAGTAAAGTTTGAGGTGATTTGGTGGAGATTTAGTGATGAAATGAAGAAGAATTTGGAGGAGAAATTTGGTTCTTTTCTTCTTGATATGCACGGCTGGAATGGAGCAAAAAAAAGAGTGTTTTGGGCTCTAATGAAACTTCCAAGAGAAACTAAAATGTGTGGCTCTAATTAATTCAAAAGTCAACTCTTTCTCCCGCGTGCACGCTCGCGCTTTGTGCTCGATTCCTCTCGAATTTGTTGCACTAGTGCACTAAACCTCTAATGCACTTTCATTCATACTGTTATTATTCACTCTTAATGGTCTAAAAATAAAGATTTAAAGTCCCTCAATTAATCGCACACGCGAAAACACGTATTTCCGATTTGTACGCGAAAAAGTGAAAATTTCAAGAAATTCTTATAACGATAGTATCACTAACTAATAATTGAACACTTAAACATAAAAATACCTTTTCCAAGACTAATGTACAAGTCTCCAATTTTTCAAATTTATTGTATCATCGATTCGATTATTGTCTCCAAACGTGCAACCACTATTCACTCTAAACGAGCTTTCAAAAATAAATTTTCGAGTCAAGGCATTTTTAAAATACTTGTAGATCATAGTTCCATGCAATTAGATCTAAAAAGGTTGAATTAAAATATTCGGAGTAAACGGACAATTAAATATTTAAATGAACTAGCAAAAGGAATTTAAAATAAGAAAATTTGCGAGTCCTCACAAATATAATGTGTACATCTCACTTGTGAGGACCCGAATTTTTACTTATTTTAATCTTATTTTAATGGCTTAATTAATTATTTATCCACCCATTTTCTCCAAATAATTTATTTCAATCTTCTTAGACCCAATTGCATGGAACTATGACTTGCTTATATTTTTAAAATGACTCGTTTCAAAATTTAATTTTTGAAAGGTCGTTAAGTGAGAATAGTGAATACGCGTTTGGAGACAATAATTGATTCGAGAATACAATAAGCTTGAAAAATTGGAGACTTGTACATTAGTCTTGAAATTGGTATTTTTATGTTTAAGTGTTCAATTATTAGCCAGTGATACTATCGTTATAAGAATTTCTTGAAAATTTCACTTTATCGCGCACAAATCGGAAGTACGCGTTTTTACACGCGCGATTAGTTGAGGGACTTTAGACCTTTATGTTTAGACCATTAAGAGTGGATAATAATAGTATGAAAATAAGTGCATTGAGGTATAGTGCACAAGTGAAACAAACTCGAGAGGAATAAAGCACGAAACGCCCGCGTGCGCGCGCGGGGAGAGGGTTGACTTTTGAACGAATCGTAGCCACACATTAAAGCTTCTCTTGGAAGCTTCATTTTGATCAAAACACTCTCTCTCTTGCTCTCATTCCAGCCGGCCACCAAGGGAAGGAAAACAACCCAAAGCTCTCCAAAATTCTTCACCATTTCTTCACAAAATCCTCACCCAAATCACCCCAAATTTTAGCTACAACTTGTAAATCACTTGGAGACCACTTCAAGCTAGGAAGAGAGCTTGCTTTCCACGGTTTTATTGAGCTTCAAGAGGCCGAAAATTTTTGCTTTGTTCATCAAGAGAGGTAAACCACGATCAACTACAAGAATCTTAGTTTATGAAGACTAACATGCACTTATAAGCTTATATAACCATGTGGGTAGCTTTATTTATGTTGGAAAGTTGGTGTGTGGGCTCTTTGAACTCCCACTATGGCTTGATGGACTGATTTGTTGTGTTTTGATGTTATTAATGTTGGATTAGTGTTTAATCTAGTGGAAATAGGTTGTATTGTTGAAGGAAAATTCAAAGGAAGTGATGTGGGAAATTTTTTCCATTTCTGCCCCTGTACATGCCGTGGCCTTAGAGCAATTTTTTTGTGGTTCTAATGACTTGTTTATGATGTATACATGTTGTGTGGGTTGTGTAGAAAGTTTCATCAAAAAATTTCGTGATTTGGATGGGTAGATGTTGAGTTTTCGAAAGTCCAGAAAAACTGGAATTTTTCCCGAAACTGCTCTGGCAGTGTTTTTCAAACAGCTATAACTTTTTGCTCCGATGTCGAAATCGAGTACCGTTTGTGGCATTCCCAGTTTTCCAATGGTGTAAAATGCATGCCCTGATTCCACCTGAGTGAACCATACCAATCGTTTGAACATGACTGCCCTGTTTCGATGATCCACTGGAGTGCAGGTCATGAGCTGTAACTTGATGCTCGGATATGGGCTAGTTGTGGACAGATTTTTAAAACAATTCCTTCTGTGAAATTTTAGCCTTATGAATGTAGTTTCCAACGCCACTAACCTCGCTCAATTCCAAGTTGAATTGAGTGAGTTGTGGCCGAAGTTCAAAACTGATTCAGTGGTTGAAAACCCTTTTTTGACTAGTAAATGCCTAAATCTTGATTGGGACTTGGTGTTTTGAAATTATTGATGTTGATCACCTACCAAATGAATCTTGGATGTTTCTTAGACATTGTCTACACAAATGGACCGTGTTTGAGACATTTTGTTGGTCAAACATTTTGAAAACGGAAAACGGAACCACAAGGCAGTTTTGTCTTGGAAATTCTTGGAACTTTAGTGGCTTTACTAACTGAGCTTTTGGTAGGGTAATACTACCAAATTTGGTGTCATTCCAAGTCCTTCTTGATGCCCAACAGATGTCCCAAAGTCTGCTTTTCAAATCTGAAAAACTTTTCCTTTTCTCTTAGCTGAATGGTCAAATTTGATTTGGGAAGTTATATTTCGAAAATTGTGATGTTCATTACCTTTAAATTGCTTAGTGGATGTTTATGGACTCTTGGTTTCAAAAACGGAGTGATTTAGAATTGATTTCATTGCACAAAACGTTTGCAAGCAAAAGAAAAGTGAGAAGGCAGATTAGCCTTGAAATATTTCTTGAACTTTGGTTGTTTTAATGACTGCCTTCCCGTGGTAATTTTTGCATGAAACTTAGTAGAAATGTTGTTCACACATGGAATATTTAGTGTACCAATTTTGGTGTATTTCTAATGCCAAATCGATGGCCAAATGATATTTCCAAGATAGTCTTCAAATCTGGAAAATGACTGAACAGTTTGCAAAATGTGACCAACTTTGGACTGATGTCTCTCGATACTCAAAACTCCGATTCCTGTTCCGCCAGTTGTGTTTTAAACTTTGATTGTAACTCTAATTGAGTTCCAAATTTTAGAGGCTAGTTCGCATTGTGTGAATTTTTCCGATTTCCAAACTTTGCCGAAAATCAACCCAAAACTGTCTTAATGGTCCAAAACAGCCACTTTGAGCCACATTTCGAATGTCATCCATTTGGAATCATGGAAAAGTGTCTTCTAGGAACTTTTAGTACTTTGAAAGTAGTTTTCAATGGTACAATTTTTCCAATTTTGCACTTACCAAGAGTGAGATACAATTTTTCAAAGACCGCTTGATAAATCTGAAATTTCCTAACTTAGGGGAAATTGAGGGTTTCGAACTCTCCATTTTCCTTCCATATCACTCGACCGTTCCACACTTGACTTTAAAGATGCAAATCAGATTTCTCTTGTACTTTTAAAATCCCGCTTTTGAGCCTCGATTTACGAGTAATTAAGGCTCGTATTTGTGAAATTTTCTTAGATTGTACTCTAGTACAATCTTCTTCGATAAATGGGGTTTCTAAGTAGTAGTTCGTTATTACTTGCTCAGGCACACAAGAGGACCTTCAAGAGGATCCCACGGTGGACGCCTGAATCTTCACGTAACAATTTCTCCTTTGTTTACTTGGTGAGTGTCAAGTGCATGAATTTGTTGCTAAGTGGTTAACTGTTTCTTATCCGTTATGTGAATTTGAAATTTTGAGACGTGTGTACGTTACCGCACTCGTTCTCTTTTGAACTAAATTATATTTGTATTTTGTTATGTGAATTCATATTCGACTTGTACATAGTAATATGGATGTGATTCGTATTTGTGATTCGTATATGTGATTCGTATTTGTGATTCCTATTTGGAATCGTCGATTTGAGCGTTGCTCATCGACCACTGAACGATTGTAAGTACCACACCGATTCGGGTGGGAGGTACCTTTCAAGTCGTCTCAATATCCTAAACCATGCTAAGTCGATTGGAGCGATGCCTCATCGACTACTGAACGATTGTAAGTACCACACCGATTTGGTGAGAGGTACCTCTCGAGTCGTCTTAGTACCCTAAACCTGTAAACGATAGTAAGTACTACACCTATTCGGGTGGGAGGTACCTCTCGAATCGTCTCAGAACCATTAAACATTCTAAGTCGATTGGAGTGGTGTCTCATCAACCTCTGAACGATAGCAAGTACCACACCGATTTGGTGGGAGGTACCTCTCGAATCGTCTCAGACCTATAAACTAAGCAATAGTAAGTACCACACCAATTTGGATGGGAGATGCCTCTCTCAAAAACATAAATGGAATACGTAAAGTGCTATGAATTAAATTATCTATCCAGGTGACGAGGTGTCGTCACGAGATGGTATTGAATTGAACTTGGAGCAAAGTAAACAAAGATTTAGCTCCTGAAAGCTCCTACATCCTACTCAAAGGGGTTTATTATAAATTATGAATTTCTTGAATGTTATAGTTGTCACTACTGTGTAAGTGCTATTGCTATTGAATTACTTGCCTTGCATGTTTTCTTGGCCTCACGAGCGTCCGCTCACCCCGTTAGATTTGTTTTTCCTTAACAGGAGCTGAAATGGGAGGAATTCTGGAGAAGCTTACTTGATGCTTCACTTGATTAGAATTGTGAATTTATTTGTTTAGAATTTGATTTTGGAAGCTGTATATTTTGGGAATGTCAAGTAATTGGGTAAATTATGATGTAAGACTTGGACGTTTATGGAGGAATTGACCTTCCTTTATCTCTTCGATTTTTAGTATCGTTTGGTTATTATTGACTGTAAATTGAATTACTACCGAGTCCTGGTGAGAGTTGGACAGGCGTTCCACCAATACCCTTGGGTTCGCCCTTGGGAGAAGTGGGGGCGTCACATCACTAGTCGGTCAAACTACCTTAACATGCACTAAAATATAAAAGGGGGAATGATAAAAATCTTGACTTAACCAATAAAATTACCATGAAATTAAGGCAAGTAAATAAGCAAGTAAAGTAAAATTAAAAGGAAATATAAATTAATTTTTCAAAAATAGGAGAAAATTTAAAAATAACTTCCGAATCCTCACAATTTTGGCTAAATCTGGCTCAATTTCCTAATACATATGAAGCCTACTCTCATAGAGAATCAACTATCCTCATAGTTAAACCATATCTACTTTCATGGTTATGAATTTAAGTACAAGTTCATTTCTTCTATGAAATTATATGGAACAATGCCACCAAAACCACAAATGAGCACCTCTACTCTCGTGAGTATAATCCCGAAATTTAACACTTAGTATAAAATTTCAAATTCTCATTACAAATCTAACACCTTGAGATTATCACAATTAATAGCTAGTTAATCATGATTAGATTAAGCAAAAGTGCTAAATAAGTTGTTCAATATCATAGTATCAAATAACCATGTAAATATCACAAATAAGATATAAAAAGTTCATTCATAACTCTAGGCATATACTTTAACAACACATACTAAACATAAAATCTAAACTTATATAAATACTAAACAATAGAATCCAATACAAAAGACAGAGAGTTTGGAAAGAAATGTAACCCTTGTCACATGAGTTCATCTCCTCCATCTTCATCTCCTTTTTCATCTTTCCATAGCTAATAAATAGGAAGAGATAAACTAACTAACCTAAATTATCCTACACTATCTAAAATATAAGAACTACATATGGAACCGAAAAGTGTCTTAACACCATCAAATTGAGTTGGTAAATGAATCAACATACCCCTATTTATAGAGGAATTTCTCTATAAGCTTCCAAAATTTCAATTCTCTAAGACACAAAAGTGAAAAGATTGATAAAGAATCTCCAAAAAATCCACAAAAGTTACTAAAAGTTGATTCCAACTGATTAAAGTTGTTAAATGTTAACAAAAGTTATTGTCTTTTTTAAACCTTGCTATCAAGTTGATTGTCCAGAAAGTTGCATAAGTTGTGAAAGTTACATTATAGCATTTCAGATGAGAAACTAGACCTTGAAACTGCATCTTGGACAAGAACCAGCTGCTTCTTCGGCAAGAAATTCCAATTTGTTTCAAAACCATTCTGTCTCCATACTGCTACTCAAATTGTTTCTGGTAAAAAATGGTTTCTCACCCTATATTTTAAGCCATGAAAATGGCTAAATCAACTTTTGTACTAAACATGAAAATTGTAGTCCTTTGAGTTAGCTTTCCAATGGCATAAGAATCAAGTCAATTAGAGTCTGGATGCTGAGATATGATCAAAATCCTAAGACTAGTTGGATGAGCATCATGGAAAAAACTTGGTTTAGTAATTCAGATATTTGGCTATGAAATCATGAGAATTAGATCTTAATATCTTCACAAGAATTGTAGAGCATTGTCTTAGGTTCAAAATGAATCAAGAATCAACTCAATCCAATATTTGTAATTGAAGTTATGGCCTAAAAATTGAAATGTGTCATGTTCTTCACTTTTTTTCTCTTCTTGTTTCTTCATTATATCATCATTTGTATTACATGTGTGATGGCCCCACCTCCCCCTGGGCGTACCCTAGGGTTTAGCGGACCGCCTGCCCAACTCTCGCCAGGATTCACTCACTCGCATCAATTAAAATAAGGTGCAACCTCAATAATAAACGAAATAACGGTTCCCAAGTTTGGAACATACGAATACATTCATTTCTATTTCAACCATCCATACAGTCCCAAATACATCAAAATATTTAAGTTCTCAGTACATTCAACCCTAATCGAGCGACTAGTGCGAGTACAATTACAAAATTCAAAACAACTAGACTACGCTAGTCTGTACACGTCTCACGCCTCGCTCGTACCCCTGTAAGGAAAACAAATGGCGTGGAATGAGCTAAAAGCCCAATGAGGTTCCAAATAGCAAATTGACCATTATTTATAAGTACTAGTTTTCGATATAGCAAAGTAACGAGCATGAAGAGTTCATAAAAGTGAGCAATAACACTTCAAGTAGCAATCTCAAGATGAGCGAGTGTAAAGTTTTAAAATAAAAAATAACACTACAAGTAACAATCATCTCAAAGTATAAGGATACGAATGGCTCTCAGGAGCCAAATTCCCAATGCATCACCAGGAGCTTGATCACGTAATAGTTGACACTCCGTCAACTTTCAAGTAAGTAACCAATCCAGTAGAACACCACTTACACTACTCTCCATCCACCATTCAAACCCCCTACTGGGCCCAAAATCCTCAATAAACACGGGTGGTAATACTCGAGTATACCGATTAGTTGAGGAGATATCACTCCACTCGACAAACAAGAGACCCAGGGTTCGTTACCCAATCGACCAAGCCCTTGCCGGCTCGACTCGAGTAACTTGCCGCAGGGTTTCTGGAATTCCAGGAAGTGCGCACATCATAAACAAGTATATCAAATCAATTTCAACAATAACCAAGTATATATCAAATAAGAGCAAGTGCGATAAAGTACACTCTTGCCTGATCAAACCAATCATATATCATTTAATCATATTGATCAAGTATTGGAAATAAGTGTCCAGTTCAATCAGGTATTTGGAAGCACTCACCAAAATGAAGTGCCCCTAGTAATCACGTCTGGGTTATACTCCGGGTTTGGAGTCCAAATCTGCGATAAAACTTTGTTTCAGAACTTTGAAAATCGACTAAGGTTCCTCAAATTGCAAATGTTCCTCAAATTCACATATCATAAGTGAAGCGGAATCTAATTCTAAGCGTGGAACGTACACATACATCCACTTCAATTCCAAACAGTCACACTGGCCCAACTATTACACAAATGAGTCCAAATCTAAACTATACAAGATATAAGCCATCCAGTCACACGAATAATGTGATACAAGCGCTTCCTTCGCCTCGAGCCCTGTGGAGGGGAAATAAAACGTTTTGGGGTGAGTTAGAAGCTTAGCGAGTAACCAGTAAAAGCAGTCATCAAATCAGTTTCTCAATAGTTCATTTCAATGATGTCATGAATCAGTAATCCAATGCACGTTTATTGCTCTCGTGAGCCAGTGAAATCATTGTATTCAAACATCCAAAGCTCAAATTGATTCAGTAACAGTGAAACAGTGATAGGGAGCCACTTGCTCCAAGTAAACAGTGGTGGAGACGTTGGTGTTCAGCACAAGACTTCCCAAGAACTCATTGGAGCCAAATCATGTCATGAATTCACATGCAAGCACACATGATATGCAATCGAGTAAACAATGCAAGAAACAGTTCATAAGGAGTTTTGGAAATAGTTTGGGTCCCTCACCAACCACGGCTCTTAATCCTCATCCATCATAGACAGTTTTCCTAAATCAAGTCCAAGCTCTTCATTCTACCAAGAATTAACCCAAACTCATAGCGATTAAACGTTCTCAAAGATTGGACAGCACTTCCCCTTAAATTCCTTATTTTCCATCCTACAAGACATTACAAATCACATCTCAACTTAATCACAATAAAGCCCCAAGGTCATACACAAAATTATCTCATTTCAATAGCCGTTCAATAGGCTCAAAGTCATACAAGTACGAAAGCAAACTAGGAAAATGTCCGGAAATGAAGTTTAAGTTATAAACCAAAAGGCAGATTTGCCGTCGCTTAGCGTAACGGGCACAACCAAAGCTACGCTTATCAGATTGGGGTGAAATTTATACTGTTTCGAAGCTAAGACAAAGGCCTACAACTTTATTGAAGACAACTCAGTCCCGTTTGTAGGGTATCTAAGTCAAAAGTCCGGATTACAGAACCAAAATCTCACATTCGGGCTAGTTAACCGTAATATACGTAAACAACCATAACTCAGGCTACCGAAGTCCAAACGAGGTGATTCCAGGGGCGTTGGAAAGATAAGACATATCACTACAACTTTCATGTTTTGACTAAATGCTAGTTCAGTACGTATCAAGGTGAAAAAATGCGACCAACTTGATACACTGTCAAAACTATCCACTGACTTTACTCCTATGGCAGTCAGGGTATTTTTGTCTTTTCATGAGCTACAGTGCTCGGATTAGGCTGAACTTTTGTAGGAAACTATAAAAAATTATTCTCTACAACTTTCATATTTTGAGCTAAGGCTAATTCGGTCTCTAACATACTCAAACAGAAACGGGCAGAACTGAACCATAAGAAATCTCAATTCTGGAATTTTCTCAAACCACCATAGAAATCACCAAATCTTCCACACAAATCCACAAAAGTGATATATAAACCATCATTAACCCTTATTAGCATCTTACAACATCAAAATCAACATTTCTACTCAATTGCTATATTTTTTACAAGAGTTCAAGACTGCTTTACCTTCCAAAGATGGGTTCACATGGTTGCATTTCAAGAACCAAGTTCCTTAGCTTTCTTTTGCTCTAACTCCCAAGCTTGTTGGATGGGTTGCACAAAATCAGAATTTTTCTCTTGTTCTTTCTCTTATGTCTCTCAGTTTTTCCTTTCTTCATTTCTTCCACAAGCTGGCTGAAACTTTGCTTGTTTCTTTTGGCTTTTGTCTTGCTAAGAAGATTAATACTAAGTCCCTTGATCAAAGTCCACTACCTTTTTGATTGGCCAATCAAAATTAAGCTTAGGAATATCATGGAACCTTTAGGAAGTCTAGCAACTTGTAATTAACCAAAAGTCACACTATGGCCCAATTAAATTCACAATCCTACCAATTTACTCCACAATTTACATACTTGATATATTCCAAAAACCTAATTACACCTCAATTACTCCACTAATCACCCAATCACTATAATTACTTATAATAAAATATGTATTGTCATACATAAACTCAATTACATAATAACCTTTTAGTCACAAATAAAACTAGGGTTTTGATTTAAATTTAAAGTGTCCAAGAAAAAAAATAATGTTTTTAAACAAAACAAAAGAAATAAATGAAAATTTTAAAAGAACGAGGGAAAAACATTGTCCTAAAATTCGGGGTATCACAATCTCCCCTCCTTAAAAGAATGTCGTCCTTGACATTCCAACTTGTACGAATCAATTCAAGAGATCCCGCAAAAGTCAAACAAGCATTTCCAAGCAAGCCTAATCCCACATGTCTGATTTTCATTCCCACAAGAAATCACAGATATTTCATCAGACCCACAGTCCAACATCCTAAACTTGAAGCCTAGGATACACTACAGAGATCGGAAACCTAAGCTCTGATACCAACTGTGACAGTCCCACCTCACCCAAAGGCGAACCAAAGGGTTCGGCGGACTGCCTGCCCAGCTCTCGCCAGGACTCAGTCACTCACTACAGTCCTCAATCCAATTACAATATAAATCGCAAATGTTCCTCAAATTCACATATCATAAGCGAAGCGGAATCTGAATTCAAAGCGTGGAACGTACACATACATCCACTTCAATTCCAAACAGTCACACTGGCCCAACTATTACACAAATGAGTCCAAATCTAAACTATACAAGATATAAGCCATCCAGTCACACGAATAATGTGATACAAGCGCTTCCTTCGCCTCGAGCCCTGTGGAAGGGAAATAAAACGTTTTAGGGTGAGATAGAAGCCCAGCGAATAACCAGTAAAAGCAGTCATCAATTCAATTTCTCAATAGTTCATTTCAATGATGTCATGAATCAGTAATCCAATGCACATTTATTGCTCTCGTGAGCCAGTGAAATCATTGTACTTAAACATCCAAAACTCAAATTGATTCAGTAACAATGAAACAGTGATAGGGAGCCACTTGCTCCAAGTAAACAGTGGTGGAGACGTTGGTGTTCAGCACAAGACTTCCCAAGAACTCATTGGAGCCAAATCATGTCATGAATTCACATGCAAGCACACATGATATGCAATCGAGTAAACAATGCAAGAAACAGTTCATAAGGAACTTTGGAAATAGTTTGGGTCCCTCACCAACCACGGCTCTTAATCCTCATCCATCATAGACAGTTTTCCTCGATCAAGTCCAAGCTCTTCATTCTACTAAGAATTAACCCAAACTCACAGCGATTAAACGTTCTCAAAGATTGGACAGCACTTCCCCTTAAATTCCTTATTTTCCATCCTACAAGACATTACAAATCACATCTCAACTTAATCACAATAAAGCCCCAAAGTCATACACAAAATCATCTAATTTCAATAGCCGTTCAATAGGCTCAAAGTCATACAAGTACGAAAGCAAACTAGGAAAATGTCCGGAAATGAAGTTTAAGTTATAAACCAAAAGACAGATTTGCCGTCGCTTAGCGTAACGGGCACAACCAAAGCTACGCTTATCGGATTGGAGTGAAATTTATACCGTTTCGAAGCTAAGACAAATGCCTACAACTTTATTGAAGACAACTCAGTCCATTTTGTAGTGTATCTAAGTCAAAAGTCCGGATTACAGAACCAAAATCTCACATTCGGGGTAGTTAACCGCATTATGCATAAACAACCATAACTCAGGCTACCAAAGTCCAACCGAGGTGATTCAGGGGTGTTGGAAAGCTAAGACATAGCACTAAAACTTTAATGTTTTGACCAAATGCTAGTTCAGTACGTATCAAGGTGAAAAAATGCGACCAACTTGGTACACTGTCAAAACTGTCCACTGACTTTACTCCTATGGCAGTCAGGGTATTTTTGTCATTTCACGAGATACAGTTCTCGGATTAGGCTGAAATTTTGTAGGAAACTATAAAACATCATTCTATACAACTTTTATGTTTTAAACTAAGGCTAATTCGGTCTCTAACATACTCAAACAGAAACGGGCAGAACTGAACCATAAGAAATCTCAATTCTGGAATTTTCTCAAACCACCATAGAAATCACCAAATCTTCCACACAAACCCACAAAAGTGATATATAAACCATCATTAACCCTTATTAGCATCTTACAACATCAAAATCAACATTTCTACTCAATTGCTATAAGCTTTTACAAGAGTTCAAGGCTGTTTTACCTTCCAAAGATGGGTTCACAAGGTTGCACTTCAAGAACCAAGTTCCTTAGCTTTCTTTTGCTCTAACTCCCAAGCTTGTTGGATGGGTTGCACAAAACCAGAATTTTTCTCTTGTTCTTTCTCTTATGTCTCTCGGTTTTTCCTTTCTTCATTTCTTCCACAAGCTGGCCGAAACTTTGCTTGTTTCTTTTGGCTTTTGTCTTGCTAAGAAGATTAATACTAAGTCCCTTGGTCAAAGTCCACTACCTTTTTTATTGGCCAATCAAAATTAAGCTTAGGAATATCATGGAACCTTTAGGAAGTCTAGCAACTTGTAATTACCCAAAAGTCACACTATGGCCCAATTAAATTCACAATCCTACCAATTTACTCCACAATTTACATACTTGATATATTCCAAAAACCTAATTACACCTCAATTACTCCACTAGTCACCCAATCACTATAATTACCTCTAATAAAATATGTATTGTCATACATAAACTCAATTACATAATAACCTTTTAGTCACAAATAAAACTAGGGTTTTGATTTAAATTTAAAGTGTCCAAGAAAAAAAATAATGTTTTTAAACAAAACAAAAGAAATAAATCAAAATTTTAAAAGAATGAGGGAAAAACATTGTCCTAAAATTTGGGGTATCACACTCAAGGTCATTCAAGTACAAAATCAAGCTAACGACATGTACGGAAATGAAATTTAGCAAAATATAGATTTGACGTTGTTTTACGTAACGGACACAACCGAAACTACGCTTATCGGATTGAGGTGCAACTTATACTGTTTCGAAGCTAAGACAAATGGCTACAATTTTGATGAAGATCACTTAGTCCAATTTCCAGTGTAACCCAGTCAAATTGCCAATTCATAGAACCAAACTCCTACTAATAGACCAGTTAACCGCACTACTTTCAAATGGCCATATCTCAAGCTACCAAAGTCCGTTTAAGACGTTCTTGGAGGCGTTGAAGAGCTAAGACAAAGTACTAAAACTTTCGTGTTTTGGCTAAAATCTAGTTCAGTACGTATCCAGGTGAACAAATGCAACCAACTTAGTGTACTGTCAAAACTGTCCGCTGATTTTACTCCTAGGGCAGTCAGGGTATTTTCATCTTTTCACATGCTATGTTGCTCCGATTGAGCTGAAATTTTGTAGGCAACCATAAAATGTCATTCTCTACAACTTTCATGTTTTGTGCTAAGCCTAATTCAGCTTCTAACATGATGAAATGGAATCGGGCAGAACTGAAACTACAATTTCCAGAAATCTGGAATTTTGCTATATTCAAGCTATAATTCACATTTTTACCTTAAAACTACCACTACTTTCTCCTTTACAAGATTATATACCAGATATATACATCATACAACACCTAACCCACAAGAAACCCTAACTCAAAAGTCATCCATCTAATCATCAAAATCACTTGAAACAAGCATCACAAGCACAATACTACCATTAATACCCAACTTAATCATGATTAATGGAGAAAGAAAGGTTGATCAGCCATTATACCTCAAGACAAGAGCTTGCAAGAATGATCCTCCACCTCTCCTTGAAATTTTTTTGTTCCTTAAGCTTCCCAAGCTTCCAAACTAGTGATTGATCGGTTTAGTTTTTCTTGTTTGCACTAAAAAGGTTGGATTCAAGGTTGAAGATTGAAAACTCTCTTCACTCTCCTCCCTCTCCTTGCTCTCGGCTGACCAGAAAAAAAAATGAAGAAGAATGAGCTCAAATGGAAGATAAGAAGGCAAGACAAAAGGTTGGTCAAGGAACCATAGGTGGTTGACACTTGTCATCACCAAAACCAACTAAAATTTTGTTTTCTTTTCCTTGCATTTTGGCCACATATTTCGGTTATATGGCTGAGGATGAGGGGGATATTTTGCAAAAATATCAAGAGTATGTGGTGGTAGGGAAGTGGTGGTCAAGTGGTGTGTTCAATCGGTAGTGATCGATATCCGTCGGTTCGAGCCGATTTTCCTTAAATCGCGTATACTAGGGTTTTAACTTATAATTCACTAACTTATTATCATCACCTCTAATCCCACACCTAATATCATCTAAAACTCACTTTTAATCACCAAATTTGATCCACACTTCGTACCGGATGTTCGCACTACGGATAGGCGTAAAACCCTAATTCACGCTAACTTAAAAAAACGAAAAGTGAAACCCTACTTTCTAGGTTCATTTGCACTTATTGTGGGGTGGTTGGGTAGTAAGGTTATTATAAAGTAATAATTTCCAAGTAAAGGGAATTTTAAGAAAATGTGCGGAATTTTACAATTCCCTTGATTCCAGTTAAGGTTTCTGGTAAAATATGAGAGATTTGAGAAAACCGAGTAGTCACAGGTAAAACTAGGGTTTTTTTTTATTAGAATTTAGGGTTTCTAGTTTTTAAAACAAAACAATGTCTTAAAATAAAAATAAACTAAAGGAAGTGTAATTTTTTTTTTTTGAGACTAAACAACAATAGTATCCTAAAAGTTGGGGTATCACAACATGCATACTTAAAATTATCTTCAAATCATCAAGTTTTATACAAATACTCCATATGTAGCTTCATTTGATGATTGAAATATTAAAACTTACAAAAATATGAAGTTTTCTCCACTTATCACCATAGAATTGTAACTTTCTTACAAAAAGCAACTTTTGACTATAAACCTATTTATTTAACTTTAAAATGATTAAAAACATACTAAAACATACATACTTAAACAAAGAAATTAATCACTTATCAAAGTCCCCCACACTTAAATCATTACTTGTCCTCAAATAATAAGAACTACAATGTAAATAATGATTCAAATGTTGATATAACACCTATGCGCATTTCAAATTCAATTCCTCAAAGCCAAGTAAACAACCATTATACAATTATTCCTTTTATCTCAAGTATTCATAACATCAAGTAAAGAAGAGACTATTAGACCATGATTTCAATACATCATTTCAATTTCTCATCATTATCCAATTTCACAAGCAAGTCATGTAGTCAATAAGCAGCTTGCTAATCCCATGATCATTTTTTTTCGATATAAAAGGGGGATTTATTCAAATATATACAAATACTTACTCAAGTTATGAAAGTACTTTTTCACATGAGTATCAACATTTTTAGATGAAATTCCTGCTCACTCAACACTTCACATTTTCAAATTGCTTTCCATATTCTTAATTCAAGTACCGTTTCACGCGAAAGTCGATATTTGTAGTTGAAACTCCCGGTCACTATGCATATGAACCACTAGAGTAGAATAACTCTCTCTCTCTCTCTCTCTCTCTCTCTCTCTCTCTTTTCTTTTTCTTCTTTTTTTAAATAAAAATAATAAATAAACATTCCCTCAAAAGATTAATCATAGGAAGAGTAATGCATTTATTGACCATATTTATCACTCAACTATGTAAAATCAAGCAAAGAGAAGAATCACATGCAAAATTTATCAAACATGCAAAATTTAGACATAATTTTCTCCACTTTAAGAGATATACTTTCTTACAAAGCAAAATTTATAATCACATAGTAGCCATTTCCAAGTTAAATGAGAAATCAATTTTTCAAAGCACATGTACTTATTTCAACAAGGGAGTTTGAATACTAATGGTTTTGGAACATATTGCCCTTGCACCAAATTAAAAATTTTTAAAAATTTTTGGGGCAATTTTGGACAATATTTTGAAAAAATTTTGGCAGAGTTTTCTCTTATAACTGGATGAAACTCCCTACCAAAAAACCCAATTTTTAACAAATTAAAAACACAATAACATTTCCAAGCTCAAGTCCAATTTTTCCAATCAAGAATCAATCATAAATAATAGCAATATGTCCAAGTTTTTCCCTCCCAACATTTAAAATGCATATTGCCCTCATGGTGTAAAAGAGACAAGCAAGATAAGGAAAACTCCCCTATTGACGTGATTGAAGTAACACAACCATGAAGTTTCTCGATCCATCGTGAAGTTTATGAACCATTCGCCACAATTCTACAAAGAGAAACTTCATGAGCTCCATTTATAACCATTAGTAGTGTCAAACTTAAAATGAAAAAACAAACTAATTGGATTCGAATAATGCAAAAATCATAAAGGCATGAATTCTTGTAAATAATCACTTACCTTTTTCTTATCATGTACCTAATAAAATAGACAAGTAACTACTTAAAGTACAAAGGCAACGCTTCACTGCCCAAATCTCTATACATTTAAACCTTTTTACTCAAAATGCATAAAATCGTAAATGTAAGACATAAATCTTAAACTAGGCATGTTATAAAGATCATCATATCATAATAATTTCGGGCAAAATTAAATCAATAAATATACATTATGCACATGCTTAGTTTAAACTCCTAAAGTCCACAAAAATTGCAAAATTTTTCAAATATCCAAATTTCATCATCCAATCATGCTTCAAGAGGAGAGTTAGCAATAATAAGCTCATTATAACACCCAAACATCAAGTCAAATGCACAAATTCCCAAGCTAGTTAGACTAGTCTTTATCCAAATTTCACAAATTCGAAATTCCAAAATGTCACCATATAATGAATGTATACATGTAAGTATCATAAACAAGTCACATTTTAGTTATTTGAATCATCCAATTATACTTAGTAATATTCCAAAACCAATTTTCACAGTGATCAAAATGTAGGATTATGCACAAAATTGAAACATCGCATACATCATTATACTCCCACAAGTTGTCATATAAACATATTTAGAGATGTTAAATAAGCATAATGAAACTCATGAACATCAACAAACAACATCACAAATTCACTACTAAAAGTTTGCCAAGAAACTCAAGAAACATAAGAATGGTGAAATTTAAAATACCAAGTTGAGTTTAAGAAACTTACCTCAAATTGGTAGAGTGATGGTTGGTGATGTAAATGATGCAAAAACCCTTAAGCTTTTACCCAAATTAGTCCTCAAATGATCAATTTTAAGATTTGAAAAACCAAGGCTCAAGAACTCCATTCCAAAAGTTGAAGAGTTTTGGATGATTTTGATCGGTGAAAAGGGATGTTTGAGGTGTTTGTAGGATGATATAAAGCAAGAAAAGTAGATAAAAGTGAAGATTTGGAGAGATGAGATGTGTGTTAACTTGGGTCCTTAAGGAAGGGGAAGAGAAAAATGAAGAAATGAAATTCATATAAGCTATATGCAAGAAAAGATGCCAGGATCCATGACGTAAGCTACCCAGGCATGATCCACGAGGTGTTGCTCATGGATCCTCCGTCACAAATCCTTGGGTTATGCACTTCATTCATTTTTTCCCACAAAACTTACCATTTTTCAAAGGGTAAAAAATAAAAAAGCCCTTTGTGATAAACCTAATATATAGAAAAGTCCCCCGGGATTTCAAAACGTACAAAATGACATTTCATACTTTGAACTAAATTGTAAAGATGACGGAATCCGTTCAACTTAACGAGGATGGATGAACTGACAAAAAGGCCCTGATATAACTAAGCAAAAGACAACTTAACAAAATCATTTGTTTCATTCTCTAAAAAGAGAATTGGGGGCTAAAGGGTAGAATAAGTATATTTGTTAAAAATTAAATATAAATTTTTTTTAGATTCCAATAAGTCATTTTCGGTAATTTTAACGGATTCTGTTATTTTTACAATTTAGTTCAAAGCATTGGCTGTCGTTTTTGTACGATTTAAAATCATGGGGGGCTTTTCTGTATATTAGATTAACCACAATGGGCTTTTTTGTTATTTACCCTTTTGCAAAACTTAATTTGGAACATTCTTTCTCAAGTTTAACACTTCACGTAAGTTTAAAATGATCCAAGCATACAATCCAACCCTTCATGATAAATCAAAAACATCTAAATCATAAAATGAGAGGTTAAGTTCTTTGATCTTCCTTTTCCTCCTTGACTTCAGAGAGTGACTTTTGCCTTCTTTCTTGAACCCTATAAAAACAAACATACTTTAAAACATAGAAAAAACATAAAACCACACTAAAATAAGGTAAATTAACATAAAACAATAGATTGTCTCCCAGTAAGCACTCATTTATAGTCACTAACTTGACTATTGTTGACTCAATCAATTTCATGATGGCTTCATTAATGAGTGATCCACCAAATTTGGATATCGTGGATCAATAAATGGTAGCTCCACCTCATGAGACTTATCTCCAAATGATATAAGAACAGGAATTATGTGAGGATCCAAAAATTTTCTTATTTATCGAATAATACAAGTTTACTTAAATATTTATTTATTCATTTTCTCCGTATTATTTATTTCGACCATTTAAAATCCATTTATATGGAACGACGCCTCTTTTGTATTTTTAAAGCGTTCTGTTGAAAAATTCACTTTTCAAAAATTCGTTTAGTTCGAAACAACGAGTACACGTTTTTCAAGACTATACTTGAATCGGGAGTGTATTAATATTGGAGAGTTAAGAATGATCAATGGTAGATTAAGAAAGGTTAATTGAGGAATTAATACTCGACTCACGTGAGAACTCACAAATTTTCTTATTTTAAATTCCTATTTCTAGCTCATTTAAATATTTATTTGGCTATTTACTCCGAATATTTTATTTCAACCTTTTATACTCAATTATATGGAATTATGTCTCAAGTGTATTTTTAAAATGACTTGATTTGAAAATTATAAAGCTCGTTAAATGAGAATAGTGAATACGCGTTTGGAGATTATAGCCGATTTGAGAGAGCAATAAGTTTGGAAAATTGGAGACTTGTATATTAGTCTTAAAATAGGTATTTTTTTTATGTTTAAGTACTCAAGTGATAGTTAGTTATACCATCGTTATAAGAAATCTTTGGAGATTTCACTTTATCGCGCTTAAATCGGAAGTACGCGTTTTTACGCGCGCAATTAATTGAGGGACTATAGACCATTATTTTTAGACTATTAAGAGTGAATAATAATAGTATGAATAGAAGTGTATTATAGGGTTAGTGCACTAGTGAAATAAACTCGAGAGGAATCAAGCACGAAACGTACGCGTACGCGCGCGATGGAGAGTTGACTTTTGAAGCAATTCTTGTCCACGAACTTATAAGCTTCACAAGGAAGCTTCTTCATCAGCAACGTCACTTTCTTCTTCCTCATTCCAGCCATGCAACTCCAAGGAAGAACAAGACCAAGTTCTCCATTTTCCTTCATCATTTCTTGCTTCAAATCTCCACCAAATCACCTCAAATTTTAACTACACTTAGCTAATCACTTGGTGAACAACTCAAGCTAGGAAAAAGGGGCTGCTTTCCACGGTTTTTCTTGAGCATATAGGACTAAAAATTTCTGCTTGGTTCATCTAAGCAAGTAAGTGATGATCAACCTTGAAATTTTTGGTTTATGGAAGTAATATAGCACTTATAAGTTCATATCTTCATATGGGTAGCTTTGTTTATGTTGGAAAGTTGTTGTGTGGGCTCTATAAACTCCCACTACGGTTGGATGATTGATTTGATGAGTTGTTGATGTTATTAATGTTGGTTTAGTGCTTAAATTAGTAGAAATGAGTGATATTATGGATGAAAGATCAAAGGGAGTGAAGATGAAAAATTTTCCATTTCTGCCCCTGTGAATGCCGTGGCCCTTGGAGCAATTTTTGGTGGTTCTATTGACTTTTTTATGATGTATACATGTTTTGTGGGTTGTGTTGAAAGTTTCATCCAAAAATTTCATGATTTGGTTGGCCAAATGTTGTGATTTCGGAAGTTCAGCAAAACTGGAAGTTTTCCCGTAACTGCTCTGGCAGTGGTTTTGTTTTAGCTATAACTTTTTGCTCCGACGTCGAAATCGAGTGCTGTTTACGGAACTGGAAACTAGACATTCCCAGATTTCCCACGGTATAAAATGCATGTCCGGATTCCACTTGAGTAATCCATACCAATCGTTTGAACATGACTGTTCTGTTTCGCTAGTTCACTGGAAGCTCTGTTTTGAGCAGCAAATTGATGCTCAAATATGAGCTAGTTGTTGACAGATTTTGAAAATGTTTTCTTCTGAGAAATTGTAGCTTTATGAATCTAGTTTTCAAAGCCACTAACCACGCTCAATTCCAAGTTGAATTAAGTGAATTGTGGCCATATTTCGAAACTGACTTGGTGTTTGAAAATCCTCTTTTTTGCTAGTATACGCCCAAATCTTGGTTGGGACTTGTTAATTTGAACTTTTTGGTGTTAATCACCTACCAAATGTATCTTGGATGTTTTCTAGACATTACCTACACAGATGGACCGTGTTTGAGACACTTTATTGGCCAAACATTTTTGAAAACGGAAAACGGAATGTACAAGGCAGATTTGCCTTGGAATTTTTGAAACTTAAGTGATTTGGTTAACCAACTTACCGTGCGTATTTTTCTATGAAATTTGATAGAGGAATAGCCTTATATGGTAGTATAATCATACCAAATTTGGTGCCATTCTAAGTCCATTTCGATGCTCGAACAAAGTCCCAAAGTTTGTAACTTAAATATGGATATTTGCCCAACCGTCTCAATTTTTCAGCAACTTTGAGCTACTATAACTTGGTGCTCAAAACTCCGATTCTTGTTCCGCTTGTTTTGTTTTAAAATTTGAATGTAACTCTAATTGATTTTCAAATTTGAAAGGCTAGTTCAAATTCTGTGAATTTTACCGAATTTCCAAAGTTGGCAAAAAACCAACCCCGAAACTGTCTAGAAAGCTTAAAACAGCGAATTTGAGCCAATTTTTGAATACCTTCGATTTGGAATCATGGGAAAGTATATTCTAGGAACTTTTAGTACTTTGGAAAAAGTTTCCAACGGTACCAAGTTTTCGAATTTTAGACTTGTAAAGAGTGAGATACGATTTTTCAAAGATCTCGTACCAAAGCTGAAATTTTCGAAACGTAAGGAAATAGAGTTTTTCGAATTCTCCTTCTTCCCTCGATATCACTTAAATGTTTTACACTTGATTTCAAAGATGAAAACTCGATTTCTCTTGTGCTTTAAAAACCCCACTTTTGAGGCTTGATTCGCGACTAATTTAGGCTCGCTTTCGTGAAATTTTCTTAGATTGTACAAGTGTACGATCATTCGTGATAATTGGGGTATATACATGATAGTTCACTATTAATTGTTCAGACTCGCACGAGGACCTTCAAGAGGATCCCACGGTGAACGCCTGAATTTCAAGTGACATTTCTTCCTTGTTTACTTGGTGAGTGTCAAGTGCATGATTACTTGAACTCCTGTGAACTTGATACATGCTTACTTGTTATCCATGACTTGAGATTTTGAAAATGGAGTCGAGTGCGTGCTTTATAGCACTCGTTCTCATTTGAAATGAATAACTCATGCTTGAAATGCTAGAATATATCAAATGCTTGAAATTATCAAATGCTTGGATTTATCAAATGCTTAAATAACATGAAATAGTATGCTATGGCTGCATACGTCGCTGGAGTGAATCTCCTCGACGCTCACATAATACATGGGGGACGCTCAAACTCATAGGTTGACCTTGGGACTCGAGCCGACATGGGCTTGGTCGGGAACCTCGGTGAGCCATGAGATTACATGATAAGCGTGATCTATTAGAGAGATCTCGCTTGGCATACTCGTGGAGTATCGCCCTATAAATGTCATGTGGGCCCGGTGTGGTATGTACGGTGGACGGACATGAGAAGTAAGTGGAGATCTACGGATTGGAAATACCGACCCGATTGACAGAGAGTCATCGCGGGAAGGTATACGAATGACCCTGGCAAAGCATGTGGAACTTAGCTCCTGAGAGTTACCATATTCTTGAATTGTTTCTGTTTACATTTCATTAGAATTGTCAATTACTTGTACTTTATCCTTTGACCTGTTATTTGGGTTTGTTACTTGGACTATGTGCTTGCATGTGTGAGGACTCGAAAATTTTCTTATTTATCGAATATTACAAGTTTACTTAAATATTTATTTACTCATTTTCTCCGAATTATTTATTTCGACCATTTAAAATCCATTTCTATGGAACAACGCCTCTTTTATATTTTTAAAGCGTTTTGTTGGAAAATTCACTTTTCAAAAATTCGTTTAGTTTGGAACAACGAGTTCACGTCTTTCGAGGCTATACTTGAATCGGAAGTGTATTAATATTGGAGAGTTAAGAATGATCAATGGTAGATTAAGAAAGGTTAATTGAGGATTTAATACTCGACTCATGTAAAGACTCACAAAAAATTTATCTATTTTAACTTCAAATTTTAGCTCATTTAATTATTTACTTGGCCATTTGCTCCGATTATTATTTTCTAACCTTTTTAGACCTAATTAAAGGGGTCTATGGCTTAGTTATAATCTTAAAGTGACTCGTTTCAAAATTTAATTTCTGAAAGCTCGTTAAGTGAAAATAGTAAATACGCGATTGGAGTACATGATTGAATCGAGTACAATAAGTTTGGAAAATTGGAGACTTGTACAATGGTCCTAAAATAGGTAATTTTAGGTTTAAGTACTCAAGTGATAATTAGTGGTACGATCGTTATAAGAATTTCTCGAAGGTTTCACTCTATCGCGCCTAAATTGGAAATATGCGTTTTCACGCGCGCGATCAATTGAGGGACTTTAGACCCTTATTTTGGGACAATTAAGAGTGAATAATATTTGTATGAATATAAGTGTACTAGAGGTTTAGTGCACTAGTGAAACAAATGCGAGAGGAATCGAGCACGAAACGCGCGCGAGTGCGCGCGTGTAGAATAGTTGACTTTTGCATCAACATGGGCCACACGTTTGAAGCTTCTCAAGGAAGCTGAAAATTGATCAAATTTCCCTATCTGTTCCCTCTCATGTCAGCCGGCCAAGGAGAGCAACAAGAACACCAAGTTCTTTCAAAACTCTCTTCACCAAAATCATCATCAAACTTCACTCAAATCCTACCAAATTTTCACAGCACTTAGCTCTACACTTAAGGATCATTTTGACCTGCAAAGGGGAGCTGAAAATCACGGTTTTGCTGGAGTAAAGGGGGCCGAAATTCTGCTTGAACATCAAACCAAAGTAAGTGATGATCAACTCATAGAATCTTGTCTTTTGGAAGTCATATAGCATGATTAAGCTCTAGCATGCCTTTGGTTAGCTTGTTTATGGTGTAAAATGAAATGGGTGGGCTCTATGAACTCCCACCTTTGTCTTGGGGACTGATATCATGCTTGATGATGGATTTAATGTTGGTTTAGTGCTCAAAATGGTAGATTAATGGTGTATTATTAGTAGAAACTTCAAGGGGTGCATGGAGTAAAAAGTTCCGATTCTGCCCCTACTTTGAACGTACCTATTTCTGCGGAATTTTGGGGGTTTAATGGCTTGTATATGATGTTTATATGTTGTATAGATGGTGTACAAAATTTCATTGAAAAATATTGAGGTTTGGTTGGTCAAATGAATTATTTTCGTAAAGGTAGCAGACCTGGAAACTGTTCCCGTAATGCTCAAACCAGCTTTCTTGTTTCATCCATAACTCTGTGGTCCGACATCAAAATCGAGTGCTGTCAGCGGTATTTGAAACTAGACATTCTCACCTTTCCAACGGTATAAAATTCATCTTCTGATTCCGTGTATGTGAGACGAACCAACCATTTAAAGTCGGCTGTTCTGTTTCTCTGTTTTCCTGGAACGAAATGCTGAGGCTGCAACTTGTGGCTCGAATTCGAGCTAGTTGTGTGCCGAATTTCAAAATGATTTCTTCTGTGAAATTATAGCTCTATGAATTTATTTTCCAACGCCATGAACCATGCTCAATTCTGAGTTAAGGTGAGTGATTTGTGATCAAAATATGGAACCTGCCCTGCTCTTGAAAACCCTTACTTTTGGACAGAATTGATGCAAGGCTTGGTGTAGACTTGCTAATTGAATTTCTTGGTGTTAATCACCCACAAATGTTGTTTTGGGATGCCCTTAGGCCTTTTCTATGTAAATGGACCGTGGTTGAGGTACCCTCGAGGTTAAACGTTTTGAAAACGGCAAAACGGAACTTACAAGGCAAATTGCCTTGGAAACTTTGAAACTTTGTGATTTAGTTCACCAACTTCCGGTGCATATTTATTCATGAAATTTGGTAGAGGAGTAACCCTCATATGGTAGTATGTCCATACCAAATTTGGTGCTATTCCAAAGCCGTTTCGATGTTCAATCAAACTTCCAAAGTTCATGATTTAAGCTGAAAAACCCTTGTTTATCAAGGAAATTTTGGTAACTTTGGGTCACCATATCTCGGTGCTCGAAACTCCGTTTCTTGTTCTGCTTGTTTTGTTGTAAACTAGGATTATAACACTATTATATTTTCAAATTTCAAAGGATAGTTTCACTCAACTGAATTTTGCCGAATTTTCAAAGTTGGCCAAAAACCAACTTAAATCTGCCTTATGAATCAAAACATCAACTTTGAGCTCATTTTTGAATGTTTTCCATTTGGAATCTTAGAAAAGTGTATTCTAAGAACTTTTAGTACTTTCAAAGAGGTTTCCAACGGCACCCAAATTTCCAATTTCTGATATGTAGAATGGGAGATACGATTTTTCAAAGTATTGTATCAAACATGAATTTTTTTCCCAAATTCCAAGGGAAGGGAATTTTCAAGTACTCCTTATTCCTTCAATATTTCTTGAACGTTTTATACTTGATTTCCCAAAATGAAACTCGATTACCGTGTACTTTAAGAAACTCCATTTAAACCTCGATTTACGAGTAATTGAGGTTCGTTTTCATGAAATTTCCTTAGATTATACTAGTGTACAATCTTCCTTGATAATTGGGATATATGAGTGATACTTCACTATTATGTGCTCAAACGCACACGAGGACCCTCAAGAGGAGCCCACGGTGAACGCTTAAATTTCGGTTGAGACTACTTCTACTTGGTGAGTGTCAAGTGTATGGCTACTCACTACAAGAAAATTGGTCATCAGTGACAACTTTTCTCTGTGACGAAAAAAAGTTGTCACAAAAGTGGATCCTTTATTGACGACTTTCTAACTCGTCACAAACCTCTAATGGGAGCCAACTCATTTGTGACGACTTAGAAAAGTCGTCACTAGTAAATTCCCGCCAAGATTTAGCAAGAGCGCGGGAGTGTTTAGAACACACAATAGTGACGACATTAAGAACATCATCACTATTGCTTGGCCTATTTATGGACGACTTTTTGTTGTCGTCACTGATCACTAAAAAAAAAAGTTATTAGTGACAACATTTTGTAGTGATGACCATAATTCGTCACAAAAAGAGTTTCTTTAGTCGCGACACCTAAAGTTGTCACAATTGCATCAAAGCAACTAAATGTTTAGTGACGACCCGTTATTTTCGTCACAAACTACACTGCAAGAAATATGGTCATTAGTGACAACATTTTTTAGTGACGACAAAAGTCGTCACAAAACGTGGTTGTTTAGTGACGACAAGGAAAGTTGTCATAATTGCTCAAAGCAATTAAGTCTTCAGTGACGACCTTGAAAAAGTTGTCACTAAAATGATCTATATAGTGACAACTTCTAATATCGTCACTGTCACTCTACCGATTTGGATTTAGTGACAAGAATTAATCGTCACTGTTTAAAGTACTTATTTCTAAGTCACTTTCATTAATTCTATTGTGCCACCCTAACTTTTGCGATTTAGCCCCAAATGTTGTAAAAAATTCCATTAATTCCATTATGATACCTTAACTTTTACAATTTAGCCCCATATGTAGTGCACCGATTTCTTTAATTCTATTATTACTCCCTAACTTTTGTAATTTAGCCCCATATGTAATTCACCAATTTCATTAATTCTACTATGGCACTCTAACTTTTGCAATTTAACCCCCATATGTAATACACCAATTTTATTATTTCTATTATGGCACCCTAGCTTTTACAATTTAGCCCCTATTTTTTATTAGGAAATTGCGAATGGTATCTTGATAAACTATGCATAAATATTTTATAATTTTCTCAAACTTAAGTAATAATTTGTTATAAACTCTAAAGATATATCTTTCATTACAATAGTTATAAGGCAGCCAGGTCTTTTTATCAATGGAATAAGAAATTTATGCCAGATTTATCCTTTGTACTACGTGCCAAGTAGTATTAGCAAAGGAATAACAAAGTACTACAAAGTAATTAACAAAATAGCCTTCAGGGAGTGTAGTTTATGGGCAAATGAGCATTATCTATTCAAAGTACCAACTTTTTATGGGCATTTTACTCTCAAACATATAATTTATGATAAATTTATAAATGTTTGTAAGTAAAATTCAAAAAGTGTTACACTGATTTCTTACAAAACGAAAACTGGCAGGTTATCTTTTCAACATAAATTAAATTTTTTTAAAAAAAGAAATGGCCCATAAAGTACCAACTCTTTGTGGGTTTCCTCCATTACATGAACAAATATTCTGCTCTTTATGGGCATTTCACTCTGAATCATTTAATTTATGTTAAATACATAAATGTTTGTAAGTAAAATTCAAAAAGTGTTGCACTAATATTTTTATGAAAGGGAAACTGGTAGGTTTTGTATTTAACATAAATTAAATATGTGAAAGCAAAAAAAAAAAGAAATTACCCATAAATCTATGTCTTGCAAATCTATACTAGTAAAATAGTTTCAAACAAAATTAAACATTAAAATAAACTGTAATTTATACACATTAAAATATCTGTAATTTATACACATTTTGCAACTACTACTTTGTGTTTTCTCTGTAATGAATTTTTTAACTATTGAGAACTTAAGTTTTGTCATGCAAATCTATACTAGTACAATAGTTTTAAACAAAATTAAACATTAAAATAAATGTTTGAAAAAGAACAAAAGTACATTTATCACTTGCAGTAATGTAACAAAATTTTCTCAACCATTATCAATATTTTCACAAAAGTATTAAAAACTAGCAATTGACAATATTAAAAACTAGCAATTTAATTAGTGACGGCTTTTCTTGTCATTATAATCTTGAATAAATTAGTGATAACATTATGTCATCACTAAATTTTCTTTGATTTTGACTTAACAATAATGTCTTATTAATAGCATTTGATTATTTTTAATGAAAGTCTGTTATAACCATAGAATTTGACTTTCGTTATTTTCAATTAATGATGTACTTTAGTGCTGCAATTATAAAAAATTGCAGGGCTAAAATATTTACAAATTATAAAAGTATATTTTCACTTATATGTAATTAACAACTTTTTGCCACCTATATTGATGAAAATTTGTGTTTTTGTACTAAAAAATAAAGAATAATATTATAGCAATAAAATCTATGCTTCAAACCAAATTAAAAATAAAAAAAGCATGATGATTGGTCTCAAATGTTGGGAAAATGATTATTTTTATTGAAACTATGTTATAACCATATAATTTGAGTTTAATTATTTTCAATTACAAGATGTTCTTTAGTGCTGCAATTATAAGAAATTAGTATAAAATATTAGCAAATTATAAAAGTACATTTTCAATTATATGAAATTAACAATTTTTGCCACCTATGTTGATGAAAATTTTTATTTTTTGCTAAAAAATAAAGAATAATACTATAGCATTAAAATCTATGGTTCAAACCATATTACAAATCTAGAAAAAAACATGATTTTTGGTATCAAATGGAGGGAAAATGAGTGAAGTCAAAATTTTGATCAAATCATAGTGAAAGTGCCGCGCAACAAAAAAAAAATCCAAAGCAAAGCAAAGACCAAAGCAGCGGAACACATTCTGAAAACAAAAGCAACGGAACACTTGGTCTGACTTAAAGCAACGGAACACTTGAGACAAACTTTCACCGAGCTGAAGTAAACAAAAGCTTCCGCAAAACAGAGCACTAAGCACCAAAACAGAGCTTCCGCACGGCCTGATACTTTCACCCACACAACAAATCCGTTCTCTGGCTTCTCACTAGCATCACCATGGCTGTCCAGCATTAAAGTACAAGGTTTTCATTGGAAAGGTTCGTTTTTCTCTCTCCTATACATTTTCCCCAATTTTTCCAAATCCCTAATATGTAAGATCCTTTTTGTTATCGCTACTGAGTCGCCTGGATTAAGCTGTGTAGCTACTTGTTTTAGCTTCAATATTTCGGGTTATCTGACCACAGGTTAGGGTAGTTTAGGATGGTCCGAGGAGCCAGTGCTCCTTATTTTCTGGAATGCATTAAAGAGGGAGGAGACAGAATTGTTGAAAATTGGAATGGAAGCCTATGTTGGGCATTCCGAGAGAAGGGATCGAGTTTTGTTTAAATAACTGGCCAATTAGGTGAGTAGTTCAAGGTTATTTCATTGACAGCGCAATTAATTTTTGTAGGCTTACCCAGTAAGCGAAGTTTTGAGCTTCCATGGTTTTGGTTTGCTGTCGTTGGAAATACTGATATATTAAATTTTTGTGGCCCTATTGCTAATTACGTAATACATGTCTTGGTTGAGAGTTAGGTGTAACCGTGACCAAAATCTTTTTCGTTTTCTTGGGTATATATCCCCTTATCCGATAAGGTTGCCATGAAAGGGGACAGAAATTGAGGGAATGGACGAAGGAATCATTTATGTCCACTGCCCAGTTCTTGTGAATTAGCAGCAACCAAGACTCTAGTCTCAGTGGGTCTATTGTGTCTAATATTTTCAGTTGCATTGCAATAAATTCTGGTATTGTTTTTTTAAAAAGAAAATTCTGGTTTTTGTATATAGGGATCGAAGGGTTAAATTAACACCCTATATCTGAAATCTACACTTTTGATGGCTTAACAAGTAGCATAGTTATATTGATTATGTACAGCATTAATCCTCCGAAGTGGAGCATAAGCTATGGATTTAGTTGACAAATTGATAAAGTCAAATCGGTCATATTTTATTCAAGTATAATTCTCAGAAGTATGCATGTTAAACAGTGTATATATTTATTCTTTTCCCAAAAATACCAGTTAGGATGATCAAGAAAAAAAATGAACCAGCAATCTAATTTTTGTTCTTTTCTAAAAATCACTGAAGAAATAGATAAGCTAACAATCTAATTTTTCTACAATAAGTTTAACGTTTTGCTTTTGAATAAATGGTCCTCGTTTGATTACTCTAACATTTAAGTGGCACTAGACTATTAAACCTCTCTATGGAGATATTAGATATACATATTCTACAATATTTTTAATCCAGGCTGTCCTACATATTATCACATCACTAAATGACTTTCTGATCTTAGCCGGTGACCACAATTTCATTTAGCTATGGTTTGTTTTTCAATTTACTTGACCGAGCTCAGGTAGGACATTAGGAACTGTGATGAGTCAATTCAGGCTAATTGTAAAGCGCATAGCCATCAGTGGAAGCTTTAAGGACTTTCACTAACCTAGAATTGGATGTTCTCATATTTAGTTCAAAGTCACGTATTCCTTAAAAGATATGAGCAATTTGAAAACCTGTCTTTCTTGTTAGTAAACTGATTATGCTCAAAGTGCCCTTTTTCCTCAAGATACTCCAGATTCTAAGTTTGTTAAAAGGAGATGCTAAATTTATCTTTAATGGATGTTAAAGATGCTGGTGGAGAAGGTCTATGCCTTGTATTCAAGTCCTTACAGATGCATGCCTTTTTTCCTTTTTGCCCCCTCTTCTCTTTTTGCGAGACTTTTCTGCTGCCAATAGAGTGGTGCACAGAAGCTAGAAGTACCTGTTCAGTGGTATGCAGTTGTCATTGTGCATTGCCCTTGCTTCTATTTTTCATTTTTTTTCCCTCCCCTGTAACGTTTTCTTTGACCTTGAAATCCCATGTATTATGTGCATTACTGAACACTTACAATCTTCATGGTCAAAATTTGTATATGTTACGAGGTTTGATTGTACAAAAATAGAGCATATGAGTTTTGACTGCATGCTCTTTTTTTGCCGTGCAAAAAAGATTGATCTTATATGGCTCTGTAAGTATAATGGGAGTAGATTGGTCAGTATGTGAGGAACTAAAGCAGAGAATTAGATAAGGAAGAACTGGAACTAAATCATTTTGTAAGAATTTAAAAGGCTTGTATGGCAGATTACAGTTATCAATAAGTTGGAAGCTTCATACAGGGAGACTTAGTTATATTATATAAAAGCTCCTTGTTCTGGTTTGATTAGAGAATCTTTTGGTCCTATAGCTGTTTGCTGGTTTATTCCTCTATCAGTGGTTAATTGAATAGGTTACTGTGGGTTATAATATCTGAATACAATTCTTAAGATGTTGACAGTGTTATCTGTTTGCATTAATTCTTGGTTGTCTATTATAACAGGTTGAAATTGCTAAGGCCTATGAAAAAGGTGGAGCAGCATGCCTCAGTGTATTAACAGACTAGAAATACTTTCAAGTAAGGATTTAAACTCTTCAGTCGTTTGGTGACTTTTTTCTTCAGGGTCATATAAGCCTGTCTCTGCAAGTCAATGTATTTGTTTTTAAGTTAATTCTTACTGCTAATTATCATCACTACTTTTTTGTTTCTGTGCTCCATAAAATAAGGGAGGCTTTGAGAATTTGGAGAAGATAAGGAATTCAGGAGTGAAGGTATTTTTTTTCTTCTTGATGCATATTTCTGCTGAATATTAGCTCGAAGTATTATTTTTGAAAGTGATTGCTGAAACAATTTACATGTGCAGTGCCCTCTGTTATGCAAAGAGTTTGTTATAGACGCTTGGCAAATATACTATGCTCGCACAAAAGGCGCAGATGCAATCCTGTTAATTGCTGCTGTTTTACCAGATCTTGATATCAAATACATGACTAAGATCTGCAAATTGCTTGGTTTAACACCACTTGTGGAGGTATGGTTATTGCTTTCTTCTTTCTTTCCTTTTGCTGTCTTAACAATTAATAGAACTCAATTCCCTCCTCACTTTTAGTGTTAGATTTAGGACGTTTAAGTCAGGGTAATTTTCATTTTCTTGTTTGTGATTTGTACAAAAATCGGAATATCAACAAAAATCTGTAATGATATCTCAAGTTTGTTTTTCGTCTTCTTCATGAAGAAAAAATTTCTTTTTTAAACATATGTAGGTTAGTGGTCCTTCTGTTCTCATGAAGGCTATCTAATAATTATCTTGGTACTTTACTTGAAGCAATTTTGGTTTTATTTTTTCCTGATTTTGGTTTTATTTTGTTTTTCTTGTCAAGTAAAACGTTTGAAGTATCAATGATTTTGACCTTTGTTTGTCATATCTCATTTTTTAGGTACATGATGAGAGGGAGATGGATCGTGTTCTGGGGATTGATGGGATTGAACTTATTGGAATAAACAACCGTAACCTCGGTATGTTTCTAAAGAAAATTCTATATCGATCATTTAAATCTTCTCCTTCTTGATTGTGCATTTAAAGTTTGATACCTTGATATTTTGATTCTGAAGCTGCTATCAAGTTTACATTCGATTGTAGCTGTATTTGGACAAAAATTAGTTCCTTGTATTCTTACTAACATCGATGAGAAGGCCTAAATATTTTCAAGTAGCTAATCATTTGCTGAAGTGTATATCATTTGCACTGTGATGCTATAAATAATAATACCAACAAATTAATTCTGTTATGACAATCCCCTACTACCCTTTTTTTTTTTAACTTTCTAGGAATTAACTTCTTTGACATACTTCCGCACGGCACCAATTGCTAGATGCCAAAATCTGGTGCTGGATACTCTTCCTAGTTATATCTCATCTTGCTTAGTGCTGATATTCAATATGGTTGCATGATATAACCTTTTTCTCTTAGAATGGTAGTTCGTAAACAGTCAGTCAGGAAAAAATGAGTTAGGTAACAATGGGTAAAGGTGCTCATCTTGAGGATGGGTGAGTGGAAACAAGCTATAAATCCGAAAAGAACAAGGATGAAGATGATAAAAAATGCACAACCTAGAAAAAATGTTAAAAGAGCAATGAGTAGCTTACAGAATCAGTACAAGTCATTTGTTGGAGTCTTGCAAGTTAATTTAGCTTTGTCTATCTGCAGAAACATTTAAGGTTGACATCAGCAATACTAAAAATCTTCTTCAAGGAGAACGTGGGAGAATAATCCGAGAAAGAGGCATAATTGTGAGTATCCTATTTCTGCACTTTTCTCATGCCCTTTAAGATTTCTCCTTCTTTGTTAAATTGTTGACAGAGGCACATGACTGCCTCATTACATATTATTTTGTCTAATCACCAATGTATTCATTTTCCTGTCTTCAAAATCTTTAGGTCGTTGGTGAGTCTGGACTTTTTACACCTGCTGATATTGCATACGTGCAAGAAGCTGGCGTCAAAGCGGTATGTTATGAATGTTTTGTAGGAAAGTTGTCTACTTTTTCTACTTCCACAATCATTTCCCATTCCCTTGAATGTATGAGAAGGGGCAGGAAAAGCTGCAAGCAGGCATCGATTCTAGTTGTAAACAATAATTACTGTGAGAGTCCAATTTAATTGTTCAATAAGTTGAGCTATTTAAAGAAGAAGAAAGAAAATAAAAAAAAACTGTTTTAGAGAGCTCTTTAGTTGAGCTTATGTAGTGTTGTATTTGTATAGATTGGACTGTGATTTCTAACTTCTTGCTGGTGTTGTAATATGTGGGCCCAAATTATATGAGGTTCTTAATGAATTGTAATTTTTGTCTTAATAATCTAAGTCTCATTACTTGTTCTTTATTATTGTACTCCTCCCCTTACCTACTTCTTTTACTCTTTTATGACAGATAAATGCTATTCATACTAGCTTTTGGAAGATATCTATGGTTATGGTTAAAGAATGTTGAAGACAAAATTGCCTTTTGCTCATGGAGTGATTCATTTAGATGTTCTTCAATTTCTTAAACTGTGATTGCTTTTGTAAATGTACCTTATGTACAAGTGATATTTTGGACAAATGTTATTTTTGTAGGCATTAGTTGGGTAATGTACACTTGAATTTGGCATTTGAGAATGCTATATTATTACCATGTAATCTAATGCAAATACTTTTGGTTATCAATCGTTCATGTTTATTTGTATGGTTTGTTTAAAATCAACGATTTAGCAATGATTACAGACCAAATTATGACTATTAAGGTATTGAAAAATTATCTAATGACAAAAAAAAGTTGTCACAAAATAGAAAATAAAAACTCCTTGTCACAACAGAGATTGTCACTAAATCTAAGCTACATTTGTGATGACAATTGTTGTCAGTAAAATAGTTATATACAATGGCTTTCGGTGCTTTTTAGTGACGACTTTAAGTAGAGCATTTTTGACAAAAGATCAAGTCGTTAATAAAACACTTCCGGATTGTCGTCACTAATGACCACTATTTAGTGACGACAATCAGGTCGTCACTAAATAGTTGTCATTAGTGACGACAATCTGGAAGTGTTTTATTGACGACTTGATCTTTTGTCAAAAATGCTTTACTTAAAGTCGTCACTAATGACAACTATTTAGTGACGACATTTTAGGTCGTCACTATTTACTTTTACCGACGGGGATTTAGTGACGACTTTGTGACGATCAAAAAGTCATCAATAAAAGGTATTTGTGACGATATTTGTATGTTCTGTGATGACTTTGTGTTGTCACTGATGATCAATTTTCTTGTAGTGACTTGAACTCTATGGACTTGATTCGTGCTTGGCTTATCTGATTACATGCTTAGCCTACTTGGTTTTGAAAAATGAAGTCGAGTGTGTACTTTATCGCACTCGTTCTCATTTGAAACAAATGACTCATGCTTAACATGTTTTGCCTGGTTTATATGACCTGAAATACATGCTTAAACCTGTCAAATGCTTGAATACATGACATGGTATGCTATGACTGTCGTTGGAGTGAATCTCCTCGACACTTACATGATACAAGGGGGACGCCCAAACTCATAGGCCGACCTTGGAACTCGAGCCGGCATGGGTTTGGTCAGGAACCTTGGTGAGCCATGAGAATCACATGATAAGCTTGATCTATTTGAGAGATCTCGCTTGGCATACTCGTAGAGTATAGCCTTATAAATGTCGTGCGGGCCCGAAGCGGTGTAGGGTGGACGGATGAGAAGTAAGTGGTGATCTACGGTTTGGAAATATCAACCCGGTTGACGGAGAGTCATCGCGGGAAGATATACGAATGAACTGGCAAAGCAAGTGGAACTTAGCTCCTGAGAGCTACTATATCCTTGAATTTTTCTGCTTACTTTCACTGGCTTTATTAATTACTTGTAATTATCTCTTGAACTGTTATTTGGGACTGTTATCTGAACTGCATGCTTGCCTGTGTGTTCTTGGCTTCACGAGCGTTTTGCTCACCCTGTAGATTTATTTTCCTTAACAGGATTGAACTCGGAGATATATTGGAGAAACCCTCCTAATGTACTTTTGTTTAGGATTTCTATTATATTTTGACTATGCCCCTGGTTTTGGGTTGTTCTTTTGGAATTGAAAGGTAACTTTTGGGGCATGATGTATATTTGGGATTCATGATGTACTTTGAACACCCGACGTGCGGGTTGGATAATGGATGACTATTGTTAAGTTTGAACGCTTCCACATTTACTATATTTAAGTTATTTACTTGTGTTGTGTAGATCGATAATAAGCTTGAATGGAATTGCTTGAGTCCTGACGAGAGCTAGGCAGGCGTCCCGCGGATACCCTTTGGTTCGCCTTAGGGAGAAGTGGAGGCGTCACAGCATGTGTGTTCTTGGCTTCATGAGCGTTTTGCTCACCCTATAGATCTGTTTTCCTTAACAGGATTGGGCATGGAATGAGACTTGGAGGAACCCTTTTGATGCACTTTTGGCTTAGGGTTTCTAATGTATTTTGGGCTATATCTCTTATTGATTGTACTTTTGGGAACCTAATGTATGATTTGGATATTTGATGTACCTGCATGTTATATATTTTGGGTATTGATGTAACTTTTGAGAATTTGATGTAAGCATTGGATAATCGTTATATATATTGTTAAGTTTGGAAATTTTTCGCACTTTCTTACTTATCTAGTGTTGTTGAATAGTATTGTGCTAATCTTGAACGGATATTGCCATGAGTCCTGGCGAGAGTTGGGTAGGCGTCCCGCGGATACCCTCTAGTTCGCCTTAGGGAGAAGTGGGGGCGTCACAGTTGGTATCTGAGTTTAGGCTTTAGATCTCTGTAGTGTGTCCTAGGTTTAAAAGTTTAGAATGCCGGACTGTGGAACTGGTTAGGGAGTTAAGTGACAGCTTGTGAAAAAGAAAATTAGAACCTAGGTTTGAATTAGTGGATGACAAGGAGTCTTGATTCTTGTGTGATACATGTGGGATTGTACGAAATGATCAGATCTAGTTTATTGAATATACCTGGACCTACATGAGCTTTTACTTTTAAGGGTAAGTTATGGGAGGTAATGGTGATATTAAATGGTCTCGGGACGCCTTCCGGTGGTCCATTATCGAGAAAGACCTAAGGGAGCATTGGAGAGATAATCCAATTCACAGAACTAGGATTTTATGTGATTTTCAAAGGTCTTGCTCGTGCCCAAATAACGAGGTGTTAATAGTGGTCGATCATTAAAAGTGGCTATCCGAGAAAACTAGGGTGATTCGAGGGGATAATCGAGCGTTGAGGGCAATTGCGGATGCCTAGACTACTAGAATTCCTGAAGTGGAGATTAAGATACTTAAGGAGCGAGGAAGACAAAGACTCCTTGTCAGAAGGTTTAAAAAACTAAGACTCGACTTGTTAGGGTAGTACCCGAAATTAAAGACAGGATAAATAAGTCGATGGTTGGGTGTGTTACCTTGGTTAAACAAGTGGAGACTGACAAGATATTCGATAAGGGACATGAGATCTAAAACTTCTAGTGCTGGAAATGAAAATGATCCTACGGAGGTAGTGAAGATTTTTGGCTCCACCAATCACTAAGCTAGTGATTTAAACTATTTTAATAGTTTTTGCCAAAGATAGACGGGGTGGCGCTCGCTTAAAGGCCATTGCATTTTGTATCTTGTTTCACTATGTTTCCTACCTTTTGATGCAATTAAATGTTACTCATGACATGCTTGACTTTACTACTTCATGATTTCAAATTCATGATTGAGTTGTACACATTTGCGATTATTTCGATGTCTTCCTTTTATTCCTGTATTTGTTTGGCGTGATAAAGATGTCACTTTTCAAACTCCGTTTATGTGCACTCACTGTATGTCATGCCTTTAAACATGCTAAATTTATGGGTGGCCAAATGAGTGAAAAAGGATCGAGGGCGAGGGGTTAAGCAACTCCCAACTCAAGGGGGCGATTATTGAGCGACTGCTAGACTGAACCAAAACCCTAGAAATGAAGGAAAATAATCGCGTAGTTATTGCTATTAACCAGACGATTGATGCCCTAGCACGATTAGTGGAGCACTAAAACTCTAAACCAATCAACCAGCCTGGGGACCAATAGAGAGATGTGAAAATGGAATGATTCTTGAAGTTTGCCTATCTAGGCTTCACGGAGAACCTAACTTCGAAATAATAAGATTGACTTGAAAGGATACAATAAGACACTAGTGAGAGCAAGAGGTTATGATTTCTTCTCAAACAACTTTGTAGATAAATATTGGAAAGTGAACTAAGACATGGAACCTCCATATTAAAGAATAAAGCCCCGTATCTTGTTGTGTTTGTAAATGATGATAGTAATCTTGTGAAAATCTAAGAACTTGCCCGTATTAAGCAAAGAATAGTTAAGATTTATATGCCGGGGTAACCTATAGATGGAAAAAAAATGCAAGAGTAATACGGCTCAAGCTTCCATTATGAATAGCTATTCATTTTGATCCTTTGATTTGCCTGGCAGGTTAGTATTTGACTTAAGTCAATTGGTAAGATGATAACTTTGGAAGAAATGCATAAAAAGATGAACATTCTTCGAAACGAAGTAGAATTTCAAAAGAAATAGGCTGACAACTGGAAGAACGGTGGAAACAGGAATATGCAGAGAAAACTGAGTTGCTACATAAGAATGTAGAACTGGAGAAGGAATATAAGGAAAATCCTCAAACTGGTCAAGCCGTCACTTCTCACGCAAATTGTGGATACTGTGGCAAGATTAATCACACCGAGGATAAGTGCTGGATAAAGCAAGAAAAGTGTCTGAGGTGTGGTAGTATCGAGCATAAGATTTCGAATTGTCCCAGTGCATCTAAAAAGAGGAAATACTCAACGGCCCGCTAGATTCGCCACAAAACAATCGAGTGTCAGATCGGGGTCTAAGTGCTAGAAGTTTTCGTGTGGGGGTAGATAACTCCACTAGAGGGATAGAGGTTGTAACTTTACTCTAGACTAGACTGGCACTTTTGGAGATTTAATCTTTTGTATAAGGGAAAGTCTTTTGTTATTTTGCATCTTGGTAACTCGGCACGTTTTGCTATAATCCCGTTGTTTCCCTTCCCCTTTTGAAATGGTTTGATAAGCCTATCCCAACTTGATGTACCTATTGTGATCCTTATGACATATGAAACTTTACTCCACTTTTGATTGGTTTTATGACTTACATGTATGTTCAAATCTTGCCCCACACTTTTAGATTTATAATAAGACACGAACGGTGTTAGACGTAGTCGAGATTGTGCTTGAGAATATAGACCACCCTGAGATCTTGGAGGCGACCAGGGATCGTGACCAAATCCAAAACTTGGTGTTGAAGTTGGGATCCAATGTTTGATCGCCAATTTGAGATATTAAAAGTGGTGAGATTTGGGTTAGTGAAAGGAAATATTTGATGGATTGAATGAGACTAACGATTAAGGACCGGATATCATATTTGGAATGGACGTTTGAGGCTATATATATAGATTATCGAGACTTGAACGATGTGACTATTAGGAACAAATATTCCGTAACCTCACATAAACGAGAATTATAATCAAGGGCCAGGAGCAACGCATAAGGGATTTAAAGTAGAGTTACTACCAACCGGGAAATCTAGGAACTGATGTGCTTAAGACCACTTCCAATTCCAGATGGGGATGCTTGAATTTTCAGTTATGCCTTTGGGTTGACTAATGCACTAGCAGCAATTATTGTCTTAATGCATCAAGGCTTTAAATCGTAATTGGATTAATCTGTGATGGCATTTATTGATGATATATCGGTAAACTCTATGGTTTAGAAAAAAATCATTGAAAAACACCTGATGATAGTTTTACAAACCTCGAGAGAGCGCCAACTTTCATTAAGTTCGATAAATGTGAGTTCGATTGGAAGAAAATAGCCTTTCTAGATTATACAATATCTAAGGAAGGAATTGTTATTGACTCAGTTACAGTGGACGTTGTTTAAGAGGAAATGACTAGAAAATTCTACTGAAATTTGGAGTTCCTGGAGGTAGTCGAACCTTTCCTTTGGTTTGATCAAGGAATTTTCCAAGAGTGCAAGACTTGGCAAGTTATTTGGGATTTTAAATGTGAGGAAGAATTTTAAAAGTGAAGGGTGTTTAACCGATGCACTTGTGTTAGTCCTACCGAGCGGTGGAGGTACCTTTGTGATTTATCTAGATGCTTTAACGGATGGATTAGAATGTATACTAACAATACAGGATGAGACGATTGTGTATGTCTCTAGAAAGTTAATATATCACGAGAGAAATAGCTAACTCATGATTTAGAGTTAGTGGCGGTAATAGTAGCATTAAGAGTGAAGGCGTAACCTATGTGAGGTAGACATAAGGCCGATTATGTTGCCCTATGACCTAGAAATTAAAATATCTAATGAGGAAAATCAAGGTTTGATTGCTAGTTGAATGAATAGAAATTGTGAAGTATGGGTTGGAAAAACGCAAGTTAATGATTGATCTAGTAGACTTAACCATTAAGAGAATGATATTGTCCTAGGTGTGAATTTCGAGGACGGAGGACCCAAAAATTTTCTTACTTATCGAATATTACAAGTTTATTTAAATATTTTTTTACTCATTTTCTGCGTATTATTTATTTCGACCATTTAAAATCCATTTATATGGAACGACGCCTCTTTTATATTTTTAAAGCGTTCTGTTGAAAAATTCACTTTTCGAAAATTTGTTTAGTTCGGAACAACGAGTACACGTTTTTCGAGACTATACTTGAATCGGGAGTGTATTAATATTGGAGAGTTAAGAATGATCAATGGTAGATTAAGAAAGCTTAATTGAGAAATTAATACTCGACTCATATGAGGACTCACAAATTTTCTTATTTTAAATTCCTATTTCTAGCTCATTTAAATATTTATTTGGCTATTTACTCAGAATATTTTATTTCAACCTTTCATACTCAATTACATGGAATTATGTCTCAAGTGTATTTTTAAAATGACTTGATTTGAAAATTATTTTTTCGAAAACTCGTTAAATGAGAATAGTGAATACGCGTTTGGAGACTATAGCCGATTTGAGAGAACAATAAGCTTGAAAAATGGGAAACTTGTACATTAGTCCTAAAATAGGTATTTTTTTATGTTTAAATACTCAAGTGATAGTTAGTTATACCATCGTTATAAGAAATCCTTGGAGATTTCACTTTATCGCGCTTAAATCGGAAGTACGCGTTTTTACGCGCGCGATTAATTGAGGGACTATAGACCATTATTTTTAGATTATTAAGAGTGAATAATAATAGTATGAATGGAAGTGCATTAGAGGGTTAGTGCACTAGTGAAACAAACTCGAGTGAAATCGAGCACGAAACGCGCGCGTACGCAGGCGATGGAGAGTTGACTTTTGAAGCAATTTCTGTCCACAAACTTATAAGCTTCACAAGGAAGCTTCTTCATCAATGTCACTTTCTTCTTCCTCATTCCAGCCGTGCAACTCCAAGGAAGAACAAGACCAAGTTCTCCATTTTCCTTCATCAATTCTTGCTTCAAATCTCCACCAAATCACCTCAAATTTTAACTACACTTAGCTAATCACTTGGTGAACAACTCAAGCTAGGAAAAAGTGGCTGCTTTCCACGGTTTTTCTTGAGCATATAGGACTGAAAATTTCTGCTTGGTTCATCTAAGCAAGTAAGTGATGATCAACCTTGAAATTTTTGTTTTATGGAAGTAATATAGCACTTATAAGTTCATATCTTCATGTGGGTAGCTTTGTTTATGTTGGAAAGTTGTTGTGTGGGCTCTATGAACTCCCACTATGGTTGGATGGACTGATTTGATGAGTTGTGATGTTATTAATGTTGGTTTAGTGCTTATATTAGTAGAAATGAGTGATATTATGGATGAAAGCTCAAAGGGAGTGAAGATGAAAATTTTTTCATTTCTGCCCCTGTGAATGCCGTGGCCCTTGGAGCAATTTTTGGTGGTTCTATTGACTTGTTTATGATGTATACATGTTGTGTGGGTTGCGTAGAAAGTTTCATCAAAAAATTTCATGATTTGGTTGGCCAAATGTTGTGGCAAAACTGGAAATTTTCCCGTAACTGCTCTAGCAGTGTTTTTGTTTTAGCTATAACTTTTTGCTCCGCGTCGAAATCGAGCGCCGTTTGCGGAACTGGAAACTAAACATTCCCAAATTTCTCACGGTATAAAATGCATGTCCTGATTCCACTTGAGTAATCCATACCAATTGTTTGAACATGACTGTTCTGTTTCGCTAGTTCACTGGAAGCTCTGTTTTTAGCAGCAATTTGATGCTCAAATATGAGCTAGTTTTGGACAGATTTTGAAACCGATTTCTTCTGAGAAATTGTAGCTTTATGAATCTAGTTTTTAACGCCACCAACCACGCTCAATTCCAAGTTGAATTGAGTGAATTGTGGCCGTATTTCGAAACTGACTCGGTGTTTGAAAACCCTCTTTTTTGCTAGTAAAAGCCTAAATCTTGGTTGGGACTTGTTAATTTGAAATTCTTGGTGTTAATCACCTACCAAATGTATCTTGGATGTTTTCTAGACATTACCTACATAGATGGACCGTGTTTGAGACACTTTGTTGGCCAAACGTTTTGAAAACTGAAAACAGAATGTACAAGGCAGATTTGCCTTGGAATTTTTTTAAACTTTAGTGATTTGGTTAACCAACTTCCCGTGCTTATTTTTCTATGAAATTTGATAGAGGAATAGCCTTATATGGTAATATAATCATACCAAATTTGGTGCCATTCTGAGTCCATTTCGATGCTCAAACAAAGTCCCAAAGTTTGTAACTTAAATCTGGAAATTTGCCCAAACGTCTCAATTTTTCAGCAACTTTGAGCTACTATAACTTGGTGCTCAAAACTTCGATTCTTGTTCCGCTTATTTGTTTTAAACTTTGAATGAAACTCTAATTGAGTTTCAAATTTGACAGGCTAATTCAAATTCTGTGAATTTTACTAAATTTCCAAAGTTGGCAAAAAACCAACTCCGAAACTGTCTAGCAAGCTTAAAACAGCAACTTTGAGACAATTCTTGAATACCTTCCATTTGGAATCATGGGAAAGTGTATTCTAGGACTTTTAGTACATTGGAAGAAGTTTCCAACGGTACCAAGTTTTCCAATTTTGGACTTGTAAAGAGTGAGATACGATTTTTCAAAGATCTCATACCAAAACTGAAATTTTCGAAACTTAAGGAAATGGAGTTTTTCGAATTCTCCTTCTTCCCTCGATATCACTTAAACATTTTACACTTGATTTCAAAGATGAAAACTCGATTTCTCTTGTGCTTTAAAAACCCCACTTTTGAACCTTGATTCGCGAGTAATTTAAGCTCATTTTCGTGAAATTTTTTTAAATTGTACAAGTGTACGATCATTCGTGATAATTGGGATATATACATGATAGTTCACAATTAATTGCTCAGGCTAGCACGAGGACCTTCAAGATGATCCCACGGTGAACGCCTAACTTCAAGTGACGCTTCTTCCTTGTTTACTTGGTGAGTGTCAAGTGCATGATTACTTGAACTCCTGTGAACTTGATACATGCTTACTTGTTATCCATGACTTGAAATTTTGAAAATGGAGTCGAGTGTGTACTTTATCGCACTCGTTCTCATTTGAAATGAATAACTCATACTTGAAATGCTGGAATATATCAAATGCTTGAAATTATCAAATGCTTGGATTTATCAAATGCTTGAATAACATGAAATAATATGCTATGGCTGCATACGTCGTTGGAGTGAATCTCCTCGACGCTCACATGATACATGGGGGACGCCCAAACTCATAGGCCGACCTTGGGACTCGAGCTGGCATGGGCTTGGTCGGGAACCTCGGTGAGCCATGAGATTACATGATAAGTTTGATCTATTTGAAAGATCTCACTTGGCATACTCGTGGAGTATCGCCCTATAAATATCGTGCGGGCCCGGTGTGGTATATACGGTGGACGGACATGAGAAGTAAGTGGAGATCTACGGATTGGAAATACCGACCCGGTTGACGAAGAGTCATCACGGGAAGGTATACGAATGACCCTGACAAAGCATGTGGAACTTAGCTCCTGAGAGCTACCATATCCTTGAATTGTTTCAGTTTACATTTCATTGGAATTGTCAATTACTTGTACTTTATCCTTTGACCTGTTATTTGGGTTTGTTATTTGGACTATGTGCTTGCATGTGTGTTCTTGGCCTCATGAGCGTTTTGCTCACCCTGTAGATTTGTTTTCCTTAACAGGATTGGGCATGGAATGAGACTTGGAGGAACCCTTTTGATGCACTTTTGGCTTAGGGTTTGTAATGTATTTTGGGCTAGACCTCTTATTGGTTGTACTTTTGGGAACCTAATGTATGATTTGGATATTTGATGTACCTGGATGTTGTATATTTTGGGTATTGATGTAACTTTTGGAAATTTGATGTAAGGATTGGATAATCGTTATATATATTGTTAAGTTTGGAAGTTTTCCGCACTTTCTTACTTATCTAGTGTTGTTGAATAGTATTGTGCTAAGCTTGAACGGATATTGCCATGAGTCCTGGCGACAACTGGGCAGGCGTCCTGCGGATACCCTCTGATTCGCCTTAGGGAGAAGTGGGGGCGTCACAAATTAGCTTACCATGCAATTGCATCACTTGAGAACCTACCAAAGGAATCTCCGCATGACTTTCTTGGGCAATAATGTTCTTAGAACTTTCATTTTCAACATACTCCTCAAAAGGGATTATATATGAATCATTCATGCATGCCTCTTGAGGTTCAAGATCCATTCCAAAGGCATTATCATGTGAAATAGACATTTCCTCATTAGAGCTCACATTAGATGCTTCATTATCATCAAAATGCATTCTATTTTCACATGTGACATTCCAATCATTCATGTTTAGATTGAATTCACTATTCTTGCATGAAATAGCTTCATGTATAACATTCAAATGATCTTGTATTTTATCATAGCATGAAGTGAATTCACCCATTATAACATCATGACGATCGGAAATCTCATTAGCGAACTTTTCAATAGCAAACTCCCAAGATGACTTTAATTCATATTGGACATAGTAGGGTTGGTAATCATAACAAATTAAAGATTCACTACATTGATTATTCCAACAATATTCATAAGAATTATCCCAACTAGGATTGCATTGATCAAAACAAGAATTATAATGCCCAAATTCACTAATAATCCATATTTTGTGCTTGCATACATTCATAAGTAGTATGATATCCTCAATACAAGCCACAACTCACATGATTAGATTTAAAAGTATTAACATTTCTTTTTTGTTCACACATAGATGTCAACATGTCCAAATTAGCATTTAATGCACCAAAGTCATTTGTACCTATGGGTCTTGCTCGGTTACCTGTATTGTTGAAACTTTGAAAGTAATAGGGATCCATTGTTGAGTTTCCTTCCCTCACCATTTGAGCTATCCTTCTTGAATCGCTAAACATGCTTTCAGACAAACTCAAAAGCACTATCAGTCAAGAAGAATACGTAATAAGACACAAACAAAAGCTAAAATCAAACACACAAAAGAAACACAAAAATATAAATAAAATAGCTAAACTAATAGTGTCTTTTTTAGCACTGACATTGACTCAAATCTTCCTCGGCAATAGCGCCAAAAACTTGACGAGAATTTTACTTCACACTAAATTTTAAAAAACCAAATACCCCATTTTCGGCAAAGATACAAATTGTTTATTAAGCATGGGGGATATTAGGTGTCAATACCATAGGAAAGATTGTCAATTACCTGTGATTTTCAAACTCTTTTATTATTTAAACGACCACAAGTTAAATCAAGTAAGTCTAAGCTACAAGCATGAAAATAAATGAAGTAAAAATGGCAATAAAAAGCATCTAGAATTATGAAATTCCTTACTACTCTTACAAGTGAAATTAATAGTTAATTGAATATTATTATCTTGGCTAAAAATGATGTAATTTCCTTATACATATGAAATCTACTCTCGTAGTGAATCAACTATCCTCGTAGCTAAACCATACCTACTCTTGTGGTTATGAAATTAAGTACAAGTTCATTTCTTCTATAAAATTACATGGAACAATGCCACCAAAGCCACAAACATGCACCTCTACTTTCATAAGTGTAATCTCTAAGTTTAACACTTAGTATTAAATTCTAATTCTCATTACAAATCTAACACCTTGAGATTATCACAATTAATAGCTAGTTAATCATGATTAGATTAAGCAAAAGTGCTAAATAAGTTGTTCACAATCATAGTATCAAATAACCATGTAAATATCACAAACAAGATATAGAAAGTTCATTCATAATTCTAGGCATACACTCTAGCAATACATAATAAACATAAAATCCAAATTTATATAATAACTAAACACTAGAATCTAATACAAAAAACAAAAAGTTTGGAAAGAAATGGAACTCTTGTCACATGAGTTCAACTCCTCTATTTTCATCTTTTCCTAGATAATAAATACAGAAGGATAAACTCACTAACCTAAACTATCCTACACTATCTAAAATATAAGAACTACATCTTGAAGTGAAGAAGCGTTGTTACACCTCTAAACTTAGCTCCTAAATGATGCAACAAGCCCCTATTTATAGAAGAATTTCTTTACAAGCTTCCAACATTTCATACACCAAAAAGTCTTCATCTCCAATGTGAAAGATTGATAAAAAATCTCCAAAAAAATCCACGAAAGTTGCTAAAAGTTTATTCCAATTGATGAAAGTTATTAAATGTTGACAAAAGTGATTGGCTTGAGCTTTAAACCTTTCTTTCAAGTTGATTTTCCAGCTCAAATTGAAATGAAGAAAGATGCATCAAGATGGATCAAGTTGCACAAGTTGTGCAAGTTACATTATAGCATTTCGGATAAGAAAACTAACACGCACAGGGTATACATATACAATTAGTTTATCCACAATCAAGTTTTACATTTATAACATCCTAAATACCCCACACATGATTTTTTGCAAGTATACGAGTCGAGAGCGAGTATAGGGTATTAAGAGTCGATCCCACAGGGAAGATTTTCAATTACTGGTGATTTTCGAACTCCTTTATTATCTAGATTATCATAAACATAAAGTAATGAAAATAACACTAGAAAGCTCCTAGAGATATGGAATTCCTTACTACTCTTGCAAATGACATTACAAGTTAAGTGAATGCTATTATCTTAGTTAGTTATGGTGTAATTTCCTAATGTATGTGAAACCTACTCTCGTAGTGAATCAACTATACTTGTAGCAAAACCATACTTACTCTCGTCGTTATGAAATTAACTACAAGTACATTTCTTCTATGAAATTACATGAAACAAGTCACTTAAGCCACAAAGGTGCTCCTCTACTCTCATGAGTGAACTCCCTAAGTTTATCACTTCCTTGAACTAGTGTTAAATTCCAATTCTCATTACAAACTTAACACCTTTAGATAATCACAACTAATGGCCGGTTAATCATGATTAGAAAAGCAAAAGTGATAAATAACTTGCTCAAAATAATATCATCAAATAACCAAATAAACATCACTAACAAGATGTAGAAAGTTCATCCATACTCTAGGCATACACTTTAACTAAACATAAAGAACAAGATCCAAACTTGCATTATAGTTAAATATGAACTTAAATACAAAAGAAAAAGTGTTATGAGAGAAGTCACCCTTGTCACATGTGCTATAACTCTCCATCTTTGCTCTTCAAATCTTCATCTAAATCTAACTACAAATACAAGAAGGAAAAGCTACATTAACTATACTAATCTACCCTAACTAATGAACTAAGAAAAACTAGTGAAGACTACATTTTTGTGGAGTTTCTCTAGCCTTCCAAAGATGTGAAAATATCCTCCAAGGCTGCTATTGATAGAGAGAATTCATGTAGGAAACAAAGTGTTTAATCATGCCTTGAGCCCATAAACAAGCTAGAAGTGAGTTGTAAAGCTTCTTTTGCAGCTGTCTTGGGCTATTTCCACCGATATTCTTGCAGGAAAATGGGACAAAAAGCTTGTGTGAACAAAACACAAGTTGTAGAGCAAGTTACAGCCAAAATTGAGGAATACGCGACTTCAAGCCACATATTCATCAAGTCGCATTTTTGCTTCTGTGCATTTGGCACCACGTCAATTGCTATTTTCTCAATGATAGAGACCGAACTAGCTCTTTTGCAAAACATGAAAATTGTAGCCCGTTGAGTTAGATTTTCAATACCTCAAGAATCATCCCATTTTGGAGCTCTGTGGACCAAGCAATGACCAAACTACTCTCGCCTGGTCAGATCTCTATTTCAGCTTTTGACAACAGAGTTGCACTTCTGTATTTCGACTTTTTGACAATGAAAACGACTGAAATGGATTTCAATGTTCTCATACCAAATGTAGATCTATCTCTTAGCTTCAAAATGGTATAAGAATCACCTGAATCCATTGCTTGTAGCTCCAAACATAGCCGAAATACCACAAGATGTTGAAACTATCTTCACTTGCATTTCTTCCTTTGAATGTTTTGCACTTCTTCCTTTGAATGTTTTGCACTACATGTCTTCTTTAAACCACTTCAAATCATCAATAATCATCCAATTATCTTCTCAAATCTCTCCAATTGATGATTGAATCCTTAAATCTACAAAAACATGAAGTTTTTACCCTTAAAATCTATAAAAATGCAATTTTCACACTTTAAACCACAAAATGCATATTTTCACTAAAATCCTAGTTAATTAGATATAAAAGTAGTTAAAACACACCGAAACTAACTAATAAAACACACTTAAAACATGTAAAATATATACTTATCAAAAATAGACCTTGACACTGCACTTTGAACAAGAATTGGTCTAGAGAAGTGATTTCTTCTTTGGCAAGAAATCTCAATTAGCTTCAAAACCATTCTACCTCCATACAACCGCTCAATCCCTTATATTTTAACCCTTGAAAACGGTCGAATCAGCTTTTATGCAAAACACGAAACTTGTAGCTCTCTGAGATAGCTTTCCAATGGTGTAACAATCAGGTCAATTGGTTCTAGATGCTAAGATATGCTCAAAATACTGAGACTGGTTGGATGAGCATTGCGACAAAAATTTGCTTCAGTAATTCAGATATTTGGCTATGAAATCAAAAGGACTGGGTTTTGATATCTTCATAAGAATTGTGGAACACTGTCTTATCTTCAAAATGAATCAAAAATCATTTCAATCCAATCTTTGTAACTCAAGTTATGGCAAAAAATTCAAAATGTAATGTCCTCCAATCTTTCTTCGTTTTGCTTCTGCATTATATCATCATTTGTACTTCATGTCTACTTGAAATTATCTTCAAATCATCAAGTTTTATACAAACACTCCATATGTAACTCCATTTGATGATTGAAATATTAAAACCTGCAAAAACATGAAGTTTTCTCCACTTAGCACCATAAACTCTCTTACAAAATGCAACTTTTGACTATAAACCTATTTATTAAACTTTAAAATGATTAAAAACACACTAAAACATACATATTTAAATGCAAAAAAGTACACAAAATAATCACTTATCAATAATGCAGCAAAAGTTTCACAATCTACAGATGATAGTGAGCAAATAACCTTTTTATGCCATGGCTCATAGCTGGAATGGTGGCATCTTTGAATTTTTCGCTCTAGGAAAGCAAGAGCCTAGATTTGTATCGATGATGGATGGCAAAAGAAAATGTGGGACAAATCTCCATAGATCTCCTTGCAAACAGCGCAAGTAAGATCCAAAGTTATCCCACACTTCATGAGATTATCATTTGATGCCAATGAGTTATGACAGGCTCTCCATAGCAGACAGTTTATTTAATTGTTTGAGTATCTACATTAATTGAAGATGCCAGGCTCTCCTTGCAGATGATAGTTCGTTGTTTTAGTATCTACATCAATTGTATTTCCATACGAAAAGAAGGTATAATATGGACGGAAAATTGTTTAAAACATCCTTCACATTTTGCCAAATAAAATTTTCAATCCTTCACTATTAAAATGTTAACTTTATGTCCATCACAAATTCAAGTTTGTAAAATTTTGTTTCAACCTAAATTTTTTACCACTTTTTGAGTATGCAATCACCATGAGACCCACATGCAATAATTTTTATGTACAAAAAGGTCAAGTTTCACTTTTTTTAGTGGCAAAAACAAATATAGATTAGGTCAAATCTCACTTTTTTAGGGAAAAATGACTGTAGTTTGGATCAGATTCTACTTTAGGGAAAAATGACTGTAGTTCTAATCAGATTCTACTTTTTTAGGGACAAAAATAAAATGAATCTAGTCATTTGTTTAACTATAAATGGGATCTAACATTTTTGCCCATAAAAAAATAATCATGTGTGGATCACGTGATGGATTCAGAGTAAATAATGGTCGAAAATTTAAGTTGGAACCAAATTTTACTGACTTGATTTTACAAGGGATATAAAATTACTATTTAAAAGTGAAAAATGAATATTTATTTGGCAAAATGTAAAGGATGCTGTAAATGTTTTTCCCTAATGAAACTCCACTTGACCAATTGAAAGCCTCACTTTTGCAAGAACTAGAGTTAATTCTCATTATCGATATGCTTTGAACCTTCGAGTTTCCATTCTTAAAAAGGGAGGAAAAAAAAAGCAAAAGATATATGTAAACTGGCAAAATAATTGGGCCACCAACAAAGCAAAAAAAGCTAAAGGCGCCTCTCCCTATACTAAACTATAATCTCATTGCACTTTAAGCATTTTCCATTTGACTGGAGCAATATGACTGTGAAATCATGGGGCAGCAATTTTTCTTTTTGGAAATCTATAAATGTCGAATGGACCCCATGGAATGGGCAAGTTGGACCATATATCGTTTGGTTTCTTTGTTGCTTTAGTTTGGCATGTAAAGAAATGGTAATAGCTAGCAGTATTGAGGTAACGCGAATACGAATTTCTTTATACTACTACTATTTAATACTTGTCTTTTTGAACTTCTGGCTGGAGCATCAAGAAAAGCAAAGTTGTAAATAAAGAGTAAAAGACTCGTAACACCGACGACCAAGTGTTCTTTTAAGCTTTAAAGGGCAGGCAAAGGGATCCTGTCAATGGGTAGTACAAGTTCTTTCTAGTACTTGTCTGTGGTAACTAGCTAGCCAGGAAATGGGGAATTGCTTGTTTGGAGGAGGTATAGGTATAGGTGTAGGAGAGGTGAATGAAGTGCTAATCAAAGTGGTAACTGGGAATGGTGGCATCATGGAGTTTTGTGCTCCCATCACAGTGGAATTCATCACCGATGAGTTCCCGGGACACGGCATTTTCAGAAGCCATGATCTCTTCTGGAAGCCGTTGGCTCACCACGAAGTCTTGCAAGCAGGTGAGTACTACCTCCTGCCGCTGGATGACAAGGACAACGACAAGAAGAAAGGTAGCGTGTACAACAGTATAATTGGGCAGGTTGCTCAGATAGGGCACATAAGGTCAAACAGCGTTCCCCAATCGATGCCTGCAGTGCCGTATAGGATGTCGTTTGATAGCCAAGGATTTCTGAAGAGGTCACATACCGAAGTATTTCCACGAACCAATAATGATCAGCTTGGTGGTTTTTGGAAAGTTAAGCTGGTCATTAGCCCCCAACACTTGTTGGAGATTTTGGCACAAGAGGCTCGTACCCAAGAGTTGATCGAGAGTGTCAGAACTGTGGCTAAATGCAGGAATGGCTTCTCTACCTCTTCCATTGGTTTTTCGGATCAGTGGAGTCTTTCCAGCAGCAGAAATGCCTCCTCAAAGAAAGATGCCTTATTTTTAGCATTCTAAAATAGTAATTGATTATCCGTTTCTTTTTCTATCACCCTGTTTTGGGTTCAACTATATGGGATAGTAGTTGATTCTTTTTTCAGTTATATTTTTTGTTTGGATTTAACAAGTTTTTGAAAAACTGTTTTTATGTTTTACAGCTACAGTAATAAACTCCAAAAACAGTTTTAAAAACAACAACTATGAAAAAAATTTCATCTTCCTTCCACAAATTATATACAGCCACCATCCATCACCTAGAGGTGGCAAAATGGACGGGATGAGCGGGATTTATTTGGGTTCGAAATGGAACCGAATCATATGGGTTTGGGTTTAACCTTACCCATATGTGCTTTGGGACTAACTTAGACGGGATCACTTTGGAATGGGTTTAGATTGATCCCACACAATACCTAAATCTATTTTCTATATTTTTTTCTTTAATTCTTTTTTATTTTTTATATAACTTTAATATTTTTATTTGTTAAATTTCTTTTGATCTTATTGTGAATTTATATTTTCCTAAATTCATTTACACTCTAAAACGATCAACGGTTACTTTAAAAAGACATAACATTTTGGTAAGAATGAACATATCTTCTCCCTGGATTAAACCAAAAATTGGATTAACAAATAAAGGAAAAGATAGATATACAGTCATATTCCAACCTTACCCATAATGTTGTCTGACACAAGGACTAGAAACAAGATTTTTTAACACCAAATTCATTCTTACTGACATTCTTAAAATTTCCAAAATTTGATACAAAAGAAATTCTCATTAAATGCTAAATAAAGCTAGCATAGAAACGAAGAAACTGATTAAAAATTGATAACAGGGTTGCATATAGAAATCTATGTAGATAGTTCAACAATTAGCATAAAATCAACATAAAGGGTGCCAACAGTTGTTAGTAAAGCATTGATTCTTGTAGACACCAAAATTTTATCAATTCATTTTATTTTTATTGTTATCTTTATTTTTTTAAAGTTGTTTAAATGAAATCATTTTTATTTAATTGGTTTTCTTTTGTAGGAAAGTGAAGAAAGAAAATGGAAGTGAAAAAAAATCAGATTTTTAGAAAAAAAAAAATCAGAGGTGAATTTTTGGATAAATGAAATTTTTTGGAAAGATATTTGGACATAATGGGTACCCAAGTATTTCCTAACATTTCCCATCAAATAATGGATACAATTGGGATGCATCCCATATTAAACCCAATATCAAATTACAATACACATCTCGCCCAATGTCCTTTTGGGCATGGGTAGCCCATTGAAATTTGGGACAAATTGCCACCTCTACCATCACCCTCCACTGCCACTGCCACCACCCCCCTCCTCCACCACCGCCACCACCCTCTGCCCTCCTTCTCTCTTCTCCTCCTCTTCTCTCCTTCCTCCCTCCTCCTCCCTCTCCTTCTCTTTCCTCCTCTCTTTTCTCCCTCTTCCCCTCCCCTCCTTTGCCACTCTGCTTCCCTCCCCTTCCTCGCCCCTAGACCCCCATCCACCTCTACTGGTTGCTGCCTTTCTAGTTGCAATCAACCAGATTTGAGGTTAAGGGAGGGTCTGGGGTTGGGGGAGGAGAGGGGAGGAGAGGGGAGGGAGAAGGAGACCAAGAGAGGAGGAGGAGTAGGAGAGAGAGAGGGAGAGAAGGAGAGAGAAGAGAGGAGGGAGGGGTGGTGCCAATGGGTAATGGTGATCGGTTGTGCAAATTTTTAAAAAAATATACCAAGATTTTATAAATTCTGAAGGTACCTTAAAATATATTCAAAAAAAATCCCTAAAAATACTGCAAAAATACTCCTAACAATATCAACGGTAATGTTTTTTATATATACAATTACAGTAAAATTTTGTAAAAGCACCCCAAAAAATAATTAACCAAAACGGATTTTAAAAGTTTCTTAGCCACTTTTTAAAAGAGTTGTCCCGTAGTAACGTTTTTCCAAGTGATAGTGCCATCTGAGCCCAATTAATTGTCCAGAATCATGTTCTTGTGCGATTAGCGCGTCTCATCCGCTATGATTTAAAACTGTTTGTCAATTAAAGGGTGAATTAAACGTTATTCAAAACTAACAAAATATTGTGAAATTGGTACTTGGTGATCTTAATTCATTACAGACCTAGATTGAAATTAGCTGGAACTGGTTAGACTTGATATTCAAAACAAGCTAAATGCCGGCCGAATCAGAAGCCCATCCAGTTAATAAATGTAAACTACTTCAATTGGCCATCCCTACTCTCAAAGGACCAAGGACAATAACGGTGGTGAGCACAACCATTCTTGAGCAGTGTAACACCGTCTAAATAACTTGTAATTTCTTCTTAACTACATGCACAATATTACAACAAAAGCATGATATTTTATAACTGTTTGTGGGTCTCATATATAATAATTACTCCCTCCGTCCCAAAATTTGGGACGTTTTTCGGGAGTAGCACTTTTTATGCACAGTAAAATGGTGGACTGCACTTTTCATATTCTTCCAGTTTTACCCCTTGTCTGACACACGGAAATAGCCATCTAAAAGCAAAAGGTCACAGGAATGGTGAAAGTGTGCATGTGTTGTGGTGGGTCATATGTAATTGTTTATTATTAATTGATGGAATCTTGTCATTATTACTAAGGGTATAAAAGGAAAGTAGTAGTGAAAGTTGTTTGACTTTTGCCATAAGACTCTTATTTTGGGACAATAAAAAAGTGAAAACATGACATTAACAATGGGACGGAGGGAGTACATATTTGTTACGAAGTTTTATAAATAATTTACATAAAACTATAAATTGTTCAAAAAAGTGTTATATGGACCAGAAATACAATTGTTCGTTTAGGCAAGTATGTTAGGTGCCTCACAAAGTTTGGGAGTAAGGACCAAAATGATTATTAATACAATCATTGTGAAATAATGTAGTATTATCCCTCAAAAAAAATGTGGTATTACATTTTCAATAAGGTGTAATTCATCTTCAACAACTTTCTAATGGAATATAAAAACTCAACTATTGTGCGCAATGAACTGTAAATGCAGTTCACCTACTTCTTGACAATAAACGAAACAAGGCCACCAACTTCAACCGAGCTCGTCCCATTTTCCGAAGGAAAAATTAATTGACGCTGCAGAGATATTTATGTAAGAATTCTGAACTCATACAGAGGAGGCTGGAGGCATCCCTCCTACGGAGAATTTAGTGTGTTTATATGGGCTCTAACAAAGAATTCTCCACGGAGAATTAGCACAACAAATATCCCCAAAGACAAGCTCTCACAATTGGGCCCCAAGATATATTGCAGACTTGTTTCAGAGGTGGTCCACGATAGTAACTATTCAAATAAAGCCGAGAGGACTTGTTTCATTTGAAAATAAAATTTTCAGCCTCGTTTGGACAGTCATTTTTCGCTAGAAAATTGCGTCGTTTTTCGTGATTATATATCTCTATTATCTTTTTTTCTCACATATATCAAATCGCTATAATAATCTTTTTACAAAAAATCCTAGAAAATGCAATCCAAACACAGCCGTCCTTCCGGATTCCCTTTGCAAAATGGCAGCATCCAGTGCCCATTGGATGTACTCCTTGGTAGTAAACAGTCAGGAAATTCAAGGTGCAGAATAATGAGCTGGAATGTACAAACATAAAGCATTAAACATACATACAAAGAAGCATATTACAAAACCAACAAATAACTAAATAACTAACTAAACAGAAGAGAAATGCAGACAACCAAGCAATAGGAAAAGGAGAAGCTGCAGACCTTTTGTTCTCGGTTTTACGGAAATCACCAGGAAGGAAGCTACGAGAACAAACAAAATAAATAAAAGCTTTTGAGCTTTGATCTGCTCCGTCAAATGTAGCCTTCCTGTTTACTGTTGTCAAAAATTTCATCTAAAAAAATAGTTCATGGTAAGTAAACTGCTCCATTGATTTATAGTCCAATCTAATGGTGAATGTATGATGAAAGTACAATGAACAATTGATCAAGTGTATAAAATTTATACAAAGGACAACCAAACTATTAGCAAATAATAAGCATCCAATCATAGCAAGTCATAGAAGGAGGTAAAACAATGGCCTATGACTTCCAAAGATTGTTTGAATTTTACCATTCAATGATCTAATGGTTACAAAAGGAAAGCAATTAACCTCTGCAAATCCAGTGACCCAAAGTTAAGCAAGATATTAAAAATATTTTAAAAAAGCAAAAATCTCAAATAAATAAAAAACTTAAAAGTTGCTTTGTGATTAAATATGGCTTAGCTAAAGATGATAATTCTTAGACTGACTATTACATTTTAATTATGTAAAATAGAATATATACATCTTTCCTAGCACAACACTTGTGGTCTTATTGCAAAAAGTATCGTTTTCTCCATATTCCTTTTTCAGTATTTATTAGAGATATGATTTATACATCTTAATATTTTTCCCACGCTGTAAAATATAAGTTTTAACATGTCTTTTCTAATAAATCCTAGACAAATAAAAATCTAAAAAAATTACTTTAAAAACAAATAAAGCTCATAACTAGCATATTTGTTTTTATTTTTATGCCATCAGTTATCTCTTACCCAATCTCTCTGTATTATGAAAAATTTATCAATTTTTTGTATCTCTTCCTATCACTAATCCCAAAGAATAAGGAGGATGTTTATAAAATTAAATAAATTACATATTCCAGTAGGAGATACACTTATAAATTCTTTGTAAATAATTAACCTAGCATTTAAACCCCTTCTCATGATGTTTCTACTCTCATTAGCAAAAAATATCATTTTTGGCATTTTATTTTCCCTTAAAGTATAAATAATTTTAAAAATCTATACGAAATAAATAAGGTTGTATTTTGAATATTAACCTTGCATTTATACTCAAATCTGTTACACCTATACATTTATTTGAAGTAATAATCAAAAATTTATTTTTCAAAAAAATATATTGGTATCAAATACTTCTCAATTAATTGTTTATTCATGACTAAAGAAGTAATAAACATTCCGTTGCTATTCAACCAAATGCTCCTTCAACTAGGCGATGTAGATATTTTTGATTTCTCAATAATTAACGTACCACTTAAATCTCTTCCATGATGTTTCTACTTTTATTGAAAGAAAATCATTTTTCATATTTTATTTTCTCTTAAATCCAAATAATTTTAAAAAACTATAAAAAATAAATGAGGTTTCACTTTGAATAATTAACTTTGCATTTGCACTTAAATCTGTTATGCTTATATATTTATCCAAAGTAATAATTCATAAATTTATTTTTCGAATAAAATATATTAGTATCAAATATTTTTCAATTAATTGTTTGTTTTTTACCAAAGAGGTAATAAACAATCAGCCATTATGGACCTGAATGTTCCTTGAATAGGCTAGTTAATTTGCTATAGATAATAATTAGAGGGGAGGAAAAATGTTTATACGTCAGATTGACCCAAAAATCTTAAAAGCAAAAGAATGAAACAAAGAACGCTCCTCATGCCTCTCATTGCACCACATGGTTGGTCTTGGAGCTGCCACAGCAAAGCGCAACTCGATCTTATATAGTAGTTAAATATCATTTGATATGACCACCTGCACTTGTGTGCTTATTCTCGATTTCTTGGCTTTTATTTTTGAAGCATCAATTGATTATCGAAATTAAGTCAAAGAGCGTCATTATTTGTTATTCTAATTCTTGCATCGTTAGCTTTTGTTTTAGAGCATAAAGCTGCCATTTTGTTTTCATGAAATTTTATAGTTGACGAGTTGACATAGTGATGAATAAATGAGCTGTAAAATAGTTCTTGAATGATGATTGTTTTATGAAGTTAAAAATGAAAAGGTTAAGAAACTTTGTCAAAACATTAAAGTACATTACGAGCAATTGTAAAAGTCAGTATACTAGCTGTAGGCCATCCAACGTGCCCATCGTCTGATGTCTCCGGAGCATGGAAGGAGCTGCTTGATGAACAAAGATGTGTAGAAATCTATGGTATTTTGGTATTCCACTAATATATATTTATATGACCACGTTTGTTTTTGCTTGTACATAAAGGTGTCAAAATAGGTGATTTGAACGGGTTTGGATTGGTTAAAATGAGTAATATATATAAGTGAATCAATCCATTTATATTCATTTAATTAGATGGATGTAAATGGATAAATCAAAAAATAAGTTGAGTAACCAGATTACTCATTTACAGCCCATTTATTCTAACTTTTTACAAACTCATCTAAATTCATTTTGTAAACTAAATTATCAATTCACCCTTTATAGTTTTCACCCATTATTAATTTTAAATATTTATTTATAATACCCAATAAGTCTAATTATCATTTTCCATCCGTGCGCTATGTCGCAAAATTACATACTATTTAATAATTGAACAATAAGAATATAAAATTTTGGACTAAATAATATGAAAGTTAAATAAAAACTTAATCCAAAAACTTTTAACCCCTAGCATTTTTTTTGTGTGTAAATTTAAAATTTTATTTTGGAAAGGTAGGAAACTATGAGAAATGAGCACGTTAACAAACTATGAGAAAGTAAAATGATAAAATAAAACTAACAAATAATAATAATAACTTAAACAAAAGTAGTTAATAATATGACAAAATGAAGAATTCGAGAAAAAAAATTAAGTAGGACATCATGACAAAATGACTATAGTCTCTTTTATTAAGAGAATAATTGAGCCTAGAAAAAGAAAAGAACCAATTAATTCTTGTCTCTTCTACCAAGAATGATGATAATTTTCAGCAGCACCTTTTGACAGATCTAGGTATTTTTGCTATGCAATAGGGAAAGGATTCCGAACCATGAAAAAGAGAGATTGAACAATGATTGACCAACTTATGAATTTGAAACTAGATATCAGGAAAATACTAATGAAAACATGATAGAAAAATCTCCAAGTCTATAGTTATTCTTTATCTTTAAGTTGAAAACTGGGCAATGGATTCTCCCACCTTTTCATTAGGTTCTCCACTTTCTGATGCTATGTTTAGTCAAAAGGTGATGAAGAAATTAGGATACTATTGTTGAAGATAATTCTAAATGTGTTAATTGATGTTGGTAAAATGGGTATAATTGAGTAACCCATTCATTCCCATATATAAAAATTTAAGATACCTACATCCAATTATTCATAAGTTGGTATGGATAAATTTATCTAAATGGATTTGTTTGACACCTATACTTGTACATGACATAGAAGACAAATATGGGATGAAATATTTTCTATACATATCAACATTTTATTATGTCACAAGACCTATATATATATAGACTTATATTGAAATAAGGTGCAACGAACTTACAATATTTAAATCCATAACTACTCTAATCTAATCCCAAATTGAAAACCAATTATTGAAATTTAAAGTATGTATATATCTTGTCAACTCACTTCAACAATCTCCACAAGTTTTTTAACAACTTTAACTACAGTAATTTCAAAAAATTTCTAAACATTTTAAAAGTACCTATTTCAAAATGTCCAAAAGCACAAAAAAAGTATCTTCCTTCCTTTCTTCTTCTTCTTCCTCCCCCACCACCATCTCCCACTACAAGAAATATATTTTTCAGTGACAAAAATTTATGTGACAACAAAAATCTTGTTACAGATAACCTAATTCAGTGACGACATTAGGTGTCATCACAGATGAGTACATCACAAGCATAATCAGTGACAACATTGGAAGTTGTCATTCTCAACTCGTCACGAAATAGTTGGCGCGCATCTCATTTGATGCCGCGGGAAATGATTTTATGACAACTCAAGTAAAGTCGTCACAAACGCTCTCTCTACAGTGACAACATAACTTCTTGTCATTGAAAGTCTACCCGGTTCCAATTTTGTGACAACTTTTTGCATCACTGTATACTACAGTATTTTCATCAACTTTCACTAATTGTACTATGACACCCTAATTTTATTTTTTAGCCCCCAATTCTTTTATATTAGCAAAAGCACCGAAGATATGACACCCTAATTTTATAATTTAGCCCCTATTCATTATGTATTAACAAAATGCAAATGATATAATAACAAACTATTTTTAGATATTTGTAATTTTTGCTAAGTTGACATAATAGACATGTCTGAGCATAAAAATTTTTTCATGAATTGTTTATTATTACTTATAACAACCCCCAAAAATCAATAACTGAAATAATTTGAAAAAGTGTAATTGAATATAATTTGTAGTCTAATGTTAGCACTGTGAAAGATTAGTATAACGTGTAATACATCATAAGTAATAATTATTTTCATATGGAATGGGTATATACGAAATTAAAATTATTCAGTAAAATATCTGTCGTGCAATAAGATTGAGAGTTGTAACACATTTAACAGAATATTTGATTACATGTTTCTTTTAATTTATTATAAAAACTAAGTAATAGACAAAGAGTAGGATAAGCATGAGTAAGAAGTGCTATACTGTATATAAGCAATTCTATAGTATTTTCATCAAATTTCACTAATTCTACTATGGCACCCTAATTTTATTATTTAGCCCCCAATTCTTTTATATGAGCAAAAGCACAGAAGATATGACACCCTAATTTTATAATTTAGCCCCTATTCATTACGTATTAGCAAAATGCAAATGATATAATAACAAACTAGTTGTAGATATTTGTAATTTTTGCTAAGTTGACATAATAGACATGTCTGAGCATAAATTTTTTTTCATGAATTGTTTATTATTACTTATAACAACCGCCAAAAATCAATAACTGAAATAATTTGAAAATGTGTAATTGAATATAATTTGTAGTCTAATGTTAGCACTGTGAAAGATTAGTATAACGTGTAATACATCATAAGTAATAATTATTTTCATATGGAATGGGTATATACGAAATTAAAATTATTCAGTAAAATATCTGTCGTGCAATAAGATTGAGAGTTGTAACACATTTAACAGAATATTTGATTACATGTTTCTTTTAATTTATTATAAAAACTAAGTAATAGACAAAGAGTAGGATAAGCATGAGTAAGAAGTGCTATACTGTATATAAGCAATTCTATAGTATTTTCATCAAATTTCACTAATTCTACTATGGCACCCTAATTTTATTATTTAGCCCCCAATTCTTTTATATGAGCAAAAGCACAGAAGATATGACACCCTAATTTTATAATTTAGCCCCTATTCATTACGTATTAGCAAAATGCAAATGATATAATAACAAACTAGTTGTAGATATTTGTAATTTTTGCTAAGTTGACATAATAGACATGTCTGAGCATAAATTTTTTTTCATGAATTGTTTATTATTACTTATAACAACCGCCAAAAATCAATAACTGAAATAATTTGAAAATGTGTAATTGAATATAATTTGTAGTCTAATGTTAGCACTGTGAAAGATTAGTATAACGTGTAATACATCATAAGTAATAATTATTTTCATATGGAATGGGTATTTACGAAATTAAAATTATTCAGTAAAATATCTGTCGTGCAATAAGATTGAGAGTTGTAATACATTTAACAGAATATTTGATTACATGTTTCTTTTAATTTATTATAAAAACTAAGTAATAGACAAAGAGTAGGATAAGCATGAGTAAGAAGTGCTATACTGTATATAAGCAATTCTATAGTATTTTCATCAAATTTCACTAATTCTACTATGGCACCCTAATTTTATTATTTAGCCCCCAATTCTTTTATATGAGCAAAAGCACAGAAGATATGACACCCTAATTTTATAATTTAGCCCCTATTCAGTACGTATTAGCAAAATGCAAATGATATAATAACAAACTAGTTTTAGATATTTGTAATTTTTGCTAAGTTGACATAATAGACATGTCTGAGCATAAAAAATTTTTCATGAATTGTTTATTATTACTTATAACAACCCCCAAAAATCAATAACTGAAATAATTTGAAAATGTGTAATTGAATATAATTTGTAGTCTAATGTTAGCACTGTGAAAGATTAGTATAACGTGTAATACATCATAAGTAATAATTATTTTCATATGGAATGGGTATATACAAAATTAAAATTATTCAGTAAAATATTTGTCGTGCAATAAGATTGAGAGTTGTAACACATTTAACAGAATATTTGATTACATGTTTCTTTTAATTTATTATAAAAACTAAGTAATAGACAAAGAGTAGGATAAGCATGAGTAAGAAGTGCTATACTGTATATAAGCAATTCTATGCATGTTAAATTTTTGAAACATGTTTTATTGTGTAAGTTTTATTGTAAGGTAATTTCTTAAATAATTTGTATATTGAGTTGTCCAAACCCAAAAAGATGTATATAGACACAAACAAGCACACATATATATATATATACATGCACAAAAAAGAAACCAATATCAAATAATTTATTTGATATTTATAGATGAGATTAAGGAAAAAAAAAAGAGATTAAGTATGAAAAAAGAAACCTGAAAAAAAAATTTGACCAGGGAAAAAAAAAAGAAAAAAAATGTATGAAGCTAAAGGTGTGAATCCTGGAATCTCAAAGATGTGCTTAGATGCCAAAAAAAAAAGAGCGCCAGTCTGAAATCTGAAAGAGGCGCGAGGCGGGTGGCTGAAATCTCTACAAAACGACGTCGTTTTTGGTTGTTCACAGACAAACAAAAGTCTCGCCGCTTCTCTCTTCCAACACTTAGACAAATTTCATTCTCAGTCTTTCCTTCCTATGGTGAACACCGAAAAACTCTGGACCTCAAACACCTTCTGCTTCCGCAAAATGCTCCTCTAAAGCACCATTGACGAGTGCCAATCTTCAGGTCAAGCTCGCCGAAGAAGCGAAGTCAGAACACTTCCAAGCTCCCTCCTCGTTCCGCGACTTCAGCTTAGACTTTTCTCCGACCCCCTCTTCAGCTAATTGTGCGGTATGTGTTTTTTTTTTGCTTTCAAAAGCTGCTCAGCCTTCTATTGTAAAGACTAATTTATGAACTAGATTGTTAATTAGCAGTGGGGAAGGTAATACTCTTGGCCAAATCGCATCCGAAACACTTGCGATCTGGAGTATGAACAGTGTTAGGGCGTTGTGAGTTAAATTTTCTTCTAGACCTTGTGTATTATGTTGTGGAAGTAAAGCTAGCTTATGGCTTACTGTTGACCCACATTTGACATATATGACATATGATATATCTACATGGGCATTTTAGGAGGCGTGGGGTTTTGGGAGGCTGGCAAGGGGTTTGAAGTGCGCAAATCAAAGGGAGGGCTTTATAACTATATCTGGAACTTTATTAACTTAACCAGATCGAGAAAGGAGTTTGTAGCACTTATCTAATAAATTACATGGTTATGATACTTAAGAAGACATGCTTAATATACAAAGTTATTTTATCTAAGGGTTTGGAGCTGAAATTGTAGATATATCTTAAATTTTAGTCATGAAGAATCATGTGGTTAGTTGAGATTGAATGATACATTTTAGAAAGGCACTCTTATCATCTGCAATTGAGTTGGATATTTGAGCTATCTGCTTCGCTTGAGAGCAGATTACTGTTCTTGTTCCTCATGTTATCGGCTTCAATACCATCTATGAGAGTCAAGGAACTTCATCAATGATAAGAATATAATGCCTTAATTTTCCTCCTTACTAGAGTTAAATGCAACAACATTTTAAGTGAACATAACTTTTCAAGGCCATGGTAATTAGACCTCTGGAGAGGTCACAAGTATTAAGGAACTACTCTTTTGCTCGCTGCTGCAAGAACCAAATTTATGAGCTTGATATCCATCTCGTAAGCTAATTCCTCTATGTATAAGCTCATATTATCATGCATGTCATGCTTTCCATCTTGTATTACACAAATTTGGAAGCAAAGCTAGAAGCAACATTGGTGCCTGATCTCCATTTTGTTTTTTAGATGTATATGAGCGGCTTGTCCAGGATGGTAAGAAAGCTGGTTTCTTTCAGTTGCTGGCTACGCAAACTGTCAGTGCTGTATGGCATGTAAGTATGAGCTATAGTTTTTTTCTTTCATTTCCTTTCTTTTGAGAAGACATGGTTTCATTAGTTTAGTATTATATTTCTGATCATATATCACTATCGGAATTGGTAGTAGTTGTCTTCATGGAAGTTAAACATTTATGTTCCTAACAGGTGCATGGGTCCTTATTGTAAAATATATATTAATTAGCTAAATACAGGTTCTCTTCTTGGTTTCTTAAAATCAGCTAATTATAGTTTCTTTTAAGCTAAAAGCATCTGAGTAACAGAATCGATTTTATGCAGAAAGGCTATTTATGAGGAGCAGTCTTCTAGTTAGTTTTGAAAACAGCTTTTTAGGTTGGAGAAATTTAAAAAGTGAAACGTAATTCCAAATTTTTGGAGTTCACCTTTTCTAATCAGCTTCAGAAAAGCTGAATCGAACAAGGGCAACTTATTTTTCTTGCATGGTTTAATTAGTTTTGATAACCTGTGCATGCTAACAATTTCAACAACATGATTCTGTAGGGTACTGGCAAATAAAACGTGATTGCTTGTGTTGGCCATCTTCTATGATTTGGCTATATACTTGGCTTTCCTGAATCAGGAATATTGGTCGATGCAATATGTTGTTGTTTCTTGAGCTGCATGGAGCACATTTTGGTGCCATCCATTTGGTCCTATTTACTGATTTTATTGTGATATAAGAAAAGAATATAGTTGTTATCTTTGGAAGATAACTTAACAAATTGATATGGAAATCCGGATGTTTCCATATAATCAAAAGTTGCAATGTTGGAAAGAGTTATAGGACGACAATTGCAGGCTGGAGGAAAAGATGGACTAAAACCACAGTGGAATGTTAGTAATTTAATTAATATGTGGTCTTGCTGCTTATGGAAGAGCATGACCAAAAAAGGGTAGAATAGAAGTAAAGGGCTGATGTACAAGGGTGAGATTGAATGGGATAAAGCCTTGGTTGTGTTCTTGGCTTCCTGATTATCACCATGTTTAACATCATGGAAACTTTGTCAAATGCAATAAAGAGAAGAAGGCATGTTTTCAATTTATATTTGTATTTAATATGTGTTTCCACATTCCTTTATATCTTTGATGCTCTGATCTCGGGCTGTTATGATGACCTGTGTTTGATGCTTATATTCTTTGATAATAGTCCCCAGGTCATTTTCTTCCTAATTGCATTATCCTTTGTATTATTGCCATCTGAAAGCAAATGCATCTTTGTTACCCCAATTTTGGTGATAATACTTCTCCCTTCCCTTGAGACGCAACATGTCCACTAGCCATATGACCTTTCATTTTCCCCCTTTTTTTAGATAATAAATAATCTGAATATCACCTCATTACATAATTAAATGTATCTGTTGTGTCGCAGGGATTGTATCCTGGGTACATGATTTTCTTTGTTCAGTCTGCTTTGTTTATTGCTGGTTCAAGAGGTATGAATATGGTCTTTACTTTGGCATATTGTGCTTAGGAATGTATTTCATCATTTGCCTGGATGTCTAATTTCTTTTGTGGTATAAATAAATTGTTTGCTCTTCATAGTTATTACAATTGAGGCACTTGAATTCTGGTTCTACAAAATAGAGATTCATTTTTAATACAATTGGGTTGCTTGATGTCAATTTAGTTGCTTGATGGCACTTGAAATCTGGTTCCACCAAATCTGATTCCACCAAATCTGATTCCTGTTTAATGCAATTGAGTTGCTTGAGGCTGATTTAGGTGCTTGAAATCTTGTTCATGTTTAATTACAGCCATTGAGGTGCTGGATGTTGCAACCAAAACTTTAGTGTTTTTAAAGCAAATGTGTTTGAACGTTGGGATGTATTCCACTTTTTTCTTTGTCGAACTCATCTAAATTTTTCTGTATCAGAATTTTTTTTTTGTGCTAAGGAAAAAGAGGCACCTGTGATTGTGTGTGTGTGTGTGTTTTTTTTTTCTTGATATACTGTGTGGTTCACAATCATCTAGGCTCTCAATGATTTTGGGATTTCATTGTTGTTATTGTTATTGTTATTGCATATATATTTGTGAACATGCAGATATTTATTGTGTTTGTATTGTTATTCTATATTTCACAGAATATACATTCAATGTCTTATTTGCTATAATTTCACTTTATTTTTGTGTTAATCAATTTACTTAGATTGCTATAATTTCAAATTAGAGTGACATTAGTTTTTATAATATGGTGCCTATCTAGAAGTGTAGTTCCAGTTTTAACACCAGTGCTCATTGCTTCAATTTTGGTAACGTGTAGGTTCTAACACGATTCCCAAGAAGAAGAAGCCAGTCATTGCTGTGAATATGGTTTTTGAATTGAAGACTACAAGGCCTATCGTGCTCATGTTTTGTTCTAGATGGGAATCGTGCTCATATTTTTGTATAGAACTTTACTACTCTCTATTGTGGATGGGAAATCACTAGTATTGTAACTGAATGGCTTATTTTGGATGGTGCATGGTTTATGACTCATTTGAGGCAACATTTATATATATATGTATTTGGGTTGATCTTCTATTGGAAATGAATGTTGGCTTTCTTTTCGTATGTTGGCTTTTTTTTCTCCTTGCTACTCAATGAACGTTTTGTGATTGTTGGCAGCTATGTTGCGTAATTAACATTAGATTATTGCTTTTTACAAAAAAATAAATGACAATAAAAAAGTTGTCACTGCCAACAAGTTTCACTAGTGACATCAGAAAGTCGTCACTTTTTATGGATGGAAAACAATGACAACAAAAGTCGTCACTGAACGGAAGCATAATGTGACAACTCCAAGGGTTGACTATGACAAGAATTTAGCCAGCTTAGTGACAATAAAAGTCGTCACACAATGTACAACAATGAGTGATGACAAGAGTCATCACAAAAGCGAAATCGTTTGTGACGACTTTCAACAGTCGTCACATGGACCCCCTTTTGTGACATAGAACTAGTGACAGCTCTGTGACAGCAGTAAAAGTCGTCACTGACTTTTTTTGTGACGACTTCTGAATTTTTAGTGACGACTTTCGCCTGTCACAGAAACGCAATTTTCTTGTAGTGTCCAGTGCCAGCCGGCACCTCTACCGACACTGGCCGACGACTCCTCTTTTTTTTTTCCCCTTTCCTCTCTCTGTCTTTCTTCTCCCTTTCCTCCTTCCTTCTCCCTCCCTCTCCCCCTCTCCTCCCCTCATCCCCACCACCTCCCCTTGCCACCTTCCCCCTCCCTTCCCCTCACGATCTTGTGGCAGGGGAAAGGAGAGGAGGGAGAAGATAGGAGAAGAGGGGAAGAGGGAAAAAAGTTAAAAAAAAAAAATTCAGCTGTTGTCTATTCGTCGGTGGAGGTTCCGGCACCGGCAATCGACGGTAGGGAGAGTAAGATCAGTGGTGGGGTGAGGGAGAGGAAGTGAGGAAAGAAAAGAAAAAAGAAAGAAAGAAAAAAAAGGTTGTACACACTCTACAAATTCCAAAATGAGTCATAGTAAAAATTTAGACAAACAATCAAAAAAACATTTGCATACAGGCCTTAAGCATTAGCTTTGGATGGCCACATGTTTATCAAGTGTCTAAACAGTTGGCCAAAAACTCCAGATAAGCCTTTGTTAATTGAGACCTTCGAACTGCTGATAATCTTCACGAGTAGATGAACGAATGGCCAAGAAAAGTCAGAGTTTGGATAGTAGAGTGCATTCCTTTCGGATAGGCTGAGTGCAAGATTAGTGTCCGAAGCAATGTTTGAAAAAGTTCGGCCAACCAAGAGATTTTTTTGGGCATTTGAAGGTGGCAAATCTAGCATAAATTTCTACTTTTGTGACAACTTTATGCCAACATAGGGCAAGTGCTATATAGACAAATATGATCCTCCTAATTCAGTCAATGAAACAAGTTCAAGTGACTTAGGAAACCTACGCAACGCACGGTGCTTACGTTATTGAAAGAAATTAAAAGAGCTGGTAAATTTGAAAAAAATTAAAAAAATTATACCAACATAATTAAAATTTAAGATTCATCTAATAATAGTTCAAAGTATGACAAAATATGTAGATCATTTAAGAATTGCGTTTTTGCGGAAGATGGATATTGAAATAATAATAGAATTCATATTAGAAAATGAGTGATATATGGAAAGAAATAATGTAATTGCATGTTTTATTTGATTTCAAAATGAAATACTTACAAACATTATGCAATCAATTTGATAATCGTGTACAAAAGTGCAAACATTTTTTATGCCAATCAACTTTTAGTATGAAAATTAATATTGGTGGTTTAATTAATTCTATTGAATTTTGTAGAGTTTGTTCTACAAAAAATGTTCAACGAGACTTGTATTTCTTGGAAGTGAACTTGCTAAACCTTTTTAAAATATTTCAGTGGGTTTTAAAACTTGCTATAGTGTAAGATTCGTTTTGTGATCAGTTGTTTTCTTCTTTGTAATCTTGTAGGTTTGGAATTAAGACGCCATTGAAATCAATTATGTAACCAATGGGGGCTAATGGGGGCCATAGCCCATCCCCCAAGTTTTAAAAATTTTAATTCATATTGTGTAAATATTTGTGTAAAACAAAGTTGGCCCTCCTAATTTTTTTACAATTTTAGTTTATATTATGAGAATATATATATGTGTATATATGTGCGTGCGCGCGTGTGTGAATTAACTACATTTGAATTAATTTTTTTCTTAAAAAAGTTATTTATTTTTTACATCCCTTTATAATTAAAGTTAATAGTTGACATTTTTAGATGTCATCTATTTAAATAGATGAAAATTATTTCAAAGATGCAAACATTTTTTACAATATTGGTGGTTTAATTGATGCAACATTTTTTATAATTAAAGTTATTTTGCAGTCGGTTTAAGAATTTTGCACAAAGATGCAAACATTTTTTACATCAATCAACTTTTAGTATGAAAATCAATATTGATGGTTTAATTGATTTTGTTGAATTTTGTGGAGTTCATACTACAAAAAAAATGTTCAGTGAGACTTGTATTTCTTGGAAGTGAACTTATTGAACCTTTCTAAAATATTTCAGTGGAATCACTCTGGTATAAAATTCATTTTATGATTAGTTATTTTTTCCTTTATAATCTTGCAGGTTTGGAATTAAGACGTCATTGAAATCAATGATGGAACCAATGGGGGCAAATAGGGACCATAGCCCTCCCCAAGTTCTAGAAGCTTTAATTCATATTGTCTAAATATTTGTGTAAAACATAGTTGGCCCTCCTAATTTTTTATAATTTTAGTTTATATTATGAGAATATATATATATATGTACATGTATATATGTGTGCGTGTGTGTGTGAGTGTAAATTAACTACCTTTGAATTAATTTTTTTTCTTGAAAAGTTATTTATTTTTTATATCCCTTTATAATTAAAATTAATATTTGATATTTTTAAATGTCATATATTTAAATAGATGAAAATTATTTTGAACATAACACATAAAAATAATTATGTTAGGAAAAATTTTAGCCCTTATAGAAAAAAAATCTTGGCTTTGCCATTAATTGAAATGCTTGTAAGTGGGATCATCCATGGTGAGAGTACGATACAGTCTTTTTTTTTACTGTATTTAATTTGTGTGATGACAAATGAAAATGAGTAAAATGGGTTAGTGATCATCAGTTTTGTGAATGATTATGAGAGTAAAATACATTATGACAATAAGATACGTAGAATTCTGAAAATTGTAATTCAAACAAACTCCTAAATTTTGGATATGTGACTTTCGTAGTTGCGAGTTTCTTAAATTAACAGTTAGTTATTGTTATCAGTGATGTGGTAAGTGTCAGTAGTAATTGTAAGACGTGAATTGGAATTGGCCCTCTTAATTTTTTACAATTTTAGTTTATATTATGAGAATATATATATGTATATATGTGTGCGCGCGTGTTTGTGAATTAACTACCCTTGAATTAATTTTTTGCTTAAAAAAGTTATTTATTTTTTACATCCGTTTATAATTAAAATTAAATTTTGATATTTTTAGATGTCATATATTTAAATAGATGAAAATTATTTTGAACATAACACATAAAAATCATTACATTAGGAAAAATTTTAGCCCCTCTAGGAAAAAAAATCTTGGCTTTGTCATTGATTGAAATGCTTGTAAGTGGAATTCATCCATGGTGAGAGTATGATACATAGTCTTTGTTTTCACTGTATTTAATTTGTGTGATGACAAATGAAAATGAGTAAAATGGGTTAGTGATCATCAATTTTGTGAATGATTATGAGAGTAGATACATTATGACAATAAGATACGTAGAATTGTGAAAATTGTAATTCAAACAAGTTCCTAAATTTTGGATATGTGACTTTCGTAGTTGTGAGTTTCTTAAATTAATAGTTAGTTATTGCTATCAGTGATGTGGCAAGTGTGAGTGTTGCTATCAGTGATGTGGTAAGTGTCAGTAGTAAATGTTAGACATGAATTGGAATTTGCAGATATCATTTTGTAGAGGTGGTTATTATTTATTAGTTAAAATTTAGGAGTTTTAATTTTGTGGGTTAGTGGGTCATGTAAATTGAAGAGTGAAAAGGGATAAGAAGAAGATAAGAGTTATTGAATTAAAATAAATCTAAAATTATAGTAAAAAGGCATTCAAATTTCTGACACTTGTGGAAGCTTCTCGTCAAAAACCTGCTCTCTAATACATATAGATATGTCTTTTATCTCTGTTCTTGTTTTATTTTTTCAAAAATAAAGTCTTTCATTTTCTTTGGATCATGCAGGTTTACAGAACGTGATTCATTCAGCAGTCTTATACGTTTTGTGCTCCTTTTGAGATTGTATCTTTTGTCTCGGCTTCCATGGTTGAAGAACTGGAAAGAATGTGTGAAAAACTGTGTCTTCGTGATGATGAAGAGGAAGTAAATTTATTGCTTGGCGATGCGGATGATATTGAAGATTCCTTAAGCGAGTTGTGCATCTTAGGCAAACTTTTTGCCAGAAAGCAATTCAATGGTGAAGCGCTGATGGCTACTATGAAGAAGGTTTGGAACCCACCCAAAGGTCTCACCCACACTTCATTAGGAGATAACCTTTTTCTTTTTAAATTTAATGACATGCTTGATAAGAAAAAAGTTTTCTCCAGTGGTCCATGGTGTTTTGATGATAATCTATTGGTCATCAATGATTATATCGGCAACGTTCAGCCAACCAACATTAAGCTTGACACCTGCTCCTTTTGGGTGCGTGTATATAATCTTCCATTGAGTTGGATGAATGCCAAAACAGCAGAATACCTTGGCAATAAGTTAGGGGTCTATGAAGGCTTTGAATCAAAAGGTGACTTGTTTGCCTGGGGAAAATTCCTTCGTATCCATGTGAAGATTCACCTTGAATCTCCTCTTAAGCGAGTAATGCATCTGTTCATTGAAGGCAAAGTACACAAGGTGTCTTTTCAATATCAAAGGCTCCCTATATTATGCTTCTACTATGGAAGGATTGGCCATGGCGATCGGGATTGTGAATTGAAGCTTGATGCAGCAACCTATGAAATTGGTTCACGGCCAGCTGCAACGGTAACCGATAATGGGAGTCACGTGCCACAAGGAACGGATAAGGGAAAGAGATCACCTGAATCTTCATCACGTGACTGTTTTGAATTTTCAAAGTCTGAGCATATCCAATCTGAAGCTTTGGATAATGATCTGGAGAGACATCAAGACCCAGTCAAAGGTAAATCTTCTGCCTCTACCTCTAATAATTTGGTTCTTATCCAACCCAAATCAAAGAGTACAACATCTAAATGGACAACCAGTAAACCCTCTGTTTTTCAACCCAACCCACCGATGACTCTTTTCTCCTCCCCGTTACCCCATGCAATAAACCCAAACCGTCTGCCCCTTTGGATAACAACATACCAGTTCAAACCAACACCCGAAACCAAGCATCTAATGCTTCTTTCACTCCAACAGTTCAACCAGAAAATGAAATATTCCACGACAAATTCTTTGCTTTTCTAGCTACCTCAAGCCAGTTGCCAAATATGACTCTCACTCAACCTAAGAGTAACCAATTACAAGCTATTGTCCCTATTACATCCTCAATAATTTCTGACCCCGTTCCCTCCTCATTTGAGCCACCTATTCATAAAACATCCAATAATCTCACTGTACGCGATAAAAATTTCGAGTCTGCAAAACGACACGAAAAATACACGACAAATATATGATATATAAATTTAGAAAAGAATGTAGGTACAATCTCTGGGGTTTTCTCGAACTTGTGGAGAGTTTCCCTCGATTCTTCTCCTCGAACGCCAATCCAAGGGCTTCGCAGCTTGTTCTTGGATCCACCACCGATTCTTTCAAATCTTGATATGGAAGATTTGAAGAATTTGAGAATATTTGGAGGCTCAAGCCTTGATATGCAGAAGACTTGAGGAGCTTTGAGACCCAGACCTTCGTAGCTTGAAACTTCAATACTTGAGTGTATGAGATGCTTCTTGATATCTCTGTGTGTCCTTGATTTGGTTGAGAGACCTCTATTTATAGCTGTAGCAAGGGGTAGAGGTTGAAGACCTGTGTACCACTTTACTTGCAAGACGTGCAGTCATATTAGGACTGTGCCGGTTAAATATTATCTCTTCATTTTATATTTATTAATAAAGAGATAAGTAATTTCTCGATTGGCCAAACTCGTGGGGACACGTGACGTGGCACCGTTTGACTGGCCAGGCTGTTGCAGTATATAAGAAATAGACTTGGACTGAACAACTCTAAATATTATCCCTTTAATAAGAAATAAATATTTAGATATTTATCCAATAAACATGATATGATTTGGTTGGTGGAGATATCCCTGCAATTTGAATTAATCTGGGACACCTCAGCTTAACACATGGTGAAATATAATTGGTTATTTAACAACCAAATTTTCCAAGTGTACATGACATATGGCAATATCCAATTGGATAAAAATAAGCCATGAAAATAATTTATAGACCAATGGTATTTTTTAGAATTTAATTAAAATTCCATTGTCTACAAATGCCCCCTCGAAACTTGTGCGTGAATGCTGGATATCGGAGCAAATTTTTTAACGGACAAGTTTTGACGTATATTTTTTGCTTTAATTTGAACACCGTTGACATATTTGTTTTCAAGTAAAACCCATAAACGGGCTAAACTTCAAACTTTGCAAACTTCATATCAATTACTTGTATCACATATGATAGTTACGTGGAATACCACCAATTAATCCCGAGGCCGGATTAATTCATGCCAAAGCCTTGTGTCTATTGTTGGAATAAAACCCACGGATGGATTTACTTAAAGCTTTGCATGCCATGGCTTTTGAACCAATATAAGATTGTCATGTAAGGCATTTTAAGTCCCACGGCTATAGTATTAAGTGCATGCATCATCTGGTAGGGCCAACACTTTAAATTTCCAAGACCAAGTGATATCTTTATATTAACCTGCCAGGTTCTCCTTTGCTCCTGAGGATACACGCATGACAGCTCAAGGCTTGACCAGGATTCTCATCTCCGATAAGGTGCAAACTTTCAATTATAAAAGGAATTTGTATTCCTTCATCCCTCAAAAATATGAGCTATATCAGTACTCGATTTTCCATGCAAGTGTCCACCTCATACTGTAGTTGACCCGGAGGACTACATGTTGGACTTGAATTCTATTCACTGGAGTTCTAATAAGCCTGTGTAATTCCCATAGCCACATCTTCCTGTGCGACCTAAAAGAATTATCTGACCTGCCCGCGACAAACTCTTATTAGTAGAGGAGTCGAGATTGAAGAAAACCCATGAACAGACCATAACTCTACTTGCGTTTGGACTTGAATTTTTGTCAGCCTTCAGTGAGACCCCTACTATAAAATACGCAAGACTAAGGCCAAAATTGTGAAGCTTCAGTTATTGCTTGTCTCCGGTACTTTGTAGTTTACTCAGCAAAGGTTGCCGCCGCTTTCTTTCTTCACTGTTGTAGCTATTCGTTGTCTGCTAATTCGCCCCAATTTGTTGTCTTCCCGCAACAACTAGTCACCATTGTTGACTTGGAGGTACTTGCACTGCACTTTCTATGCTTTCCCTTTTGCTTTTTTTTTTCCTTCTGTCTTCATGCCAGATACTAAGCATCACATGCATCTCTTTTTATTGCTCTTGCATGAAGCTTCAACCTTACGCATGTTGCATGTTGAACCCGTAGGATTAACATAAGCTTCCAGTCATCTCGCGGCATGGTTTCAATTTGTTTCAGATCCAATACTTAGCATCGTATTTGATCTGCTTGCTCCTCCTACCAGCTAAAACATCACATTCAAGAATTTGATCTCCACGACTCGTAAATAGCCTCCCCTGCATTGACCAGAAGTTGCTGTGCAAGCCGTTGCTGCGAAGTTGATTGTGCTCCAAAAAATATTTTCCTTGCTTACCAGGTACCTGAAGCTCCTTTTCTTCTCTTTTTTTTTTTCTTTGAGAATGAAGATTGTCTCAAAATATTAGTTTTGAGCTATTCCCCAGGGCTGAAAATTTAATCTCAATTTTCGTACCATTTTTTTTTGTTTTGTTTTTTTTTTTTCCTTTTGTTTGTTTTGTTTTGAATCATTTTTTTTTGTTTTTTTTGTTTTTGCTAATCTATTAGGACAATACCAAATATGATATTTGAATCCCCCTTTTTTTCTTAACACTAAATACGATATTTGAGCAAAAGTTTTTTTTTTTTTTTTTTTTCACCAGTCCATGCCAATATCCCAACTTTACCAACTTGCTCCCTTGTAGACAACCCACCTCGTGCCTGAAAAGGAGCTTGGAACCATTTCGGAGATTTGAAGAAAGCAACCAATTAGGTAATTTAATTACCAAAGTCTTGTAAGGATTTCCTTTCGTCACCTAATATTTTCTCTTACACTATTTCAGCAAGCATGCAAATCAAGGACTACGCCGTGCCAGTGCCGCATATTTCACTGACGGATGAACGGGGAAGAACTCAATCAAAGAGCTTGTCACTACATGTTTACAAACCAGCAATCGGCCCGCTTGCTGAATCCTTCATTCCCCTTGAAGGATGCTTTCATCTCGAAGATTGGACTAGCAAGTGGACCAAGGAAGTGGTGGCACCGTCGACTTTCTCCACTACATCGAGGGAAGATGAAGTGGTCGTATTAAACTCGTCACTTCACAATGGAGATCCAGAAATAGCCAAATTCACGCTTCCGTTCGTGGGCTTCAATGTTGACAAAACTACATGGAAAACCCCTTCGTCATTCTTCGGTGAGGCGTGCTTCACCTCCCATTATTGGGAGTGGGTTGAGGACATGCTTGGAAGGTATAAAGACATACTCACACGCGCTGGCATATTTGAAGCCGTCTACGCGTCGAGATACTCCTACGACCGCTGTGAAAATATCTTGCGAGCCTTCTTCAAATATTGGTGTCCCTTGACGAACACACTTCATACGCCCGTTGGGGAGTTGTCCATCACACTTTGGGACCTTTATCGACTTGGTGGCCTTTCAATCGATGGCACGTTTTTCGATGAAGTCGTTCCTTCGGCGCGGGAGCTCCTCACTCGTGACAAAGAAGGGAAACCACTTCTCCCTGAGAGTTGCAGGCATCTTTTTTCGGCTTACTACCACCTCTGGACGAATGACCAAGGGGTATGGATGAAGGACTGGATTCGCTTCTGGTTCAAAGGAGAGGCTAGGTATAGGGCTCCTCCGAGTAGAGCAAATAGAAGAAAGACTACATCTAAACCAAAAATGACTTACAACCCTTCTGGAAGCGTGGAGCCTTACGACCTCGCCGATACGAATGACTTCAATGTCCCTTTTGACACCCTGGGTATCCCAGGGTCTCTAAGAAAGGAAACCTATATTGCGGCATTCATAGCGTGTTGGATTTGCAAGTTCCTTTTGCCAAGCAAAAAGGTCGACCGTATTCGCCCAAGTGTTTTCAAGGTTGCATGCTTAATGGCTACAGGGAAAAGATTTTGTCTTGCAATTCCCGTCCTTGCGAGCATATATCATGGGTTGAGGGAGATCGTCCACGCCCCTAACCTTGGAGAATGTGGGGTAACTTTTCCAATCCATTACGTCTATGCTTGGATTGGCCAATACTTCGATGTATACTACGAAAACCATCAAGTGAGTAGCCACCACGCGCGCATGACAAGATTTAGTGGTGAGAAAATGGCAATATTTTATGGCCAATTGGAAGCTGAGGAAATTTTCAAAGAAACGAATCCTTTGATGCTTCCTAAATCGTGCTGGACTGAGAATGAAGAAAAGGCGTTGATCGATGACGGATCCTTATCATCAAGACTCACGAGCTACTTCATTAGTCAACGCTCTTGCCATTTAACTCTACGTAAGGACAATACTTTCATTACTGAAAAATATAATCCTTGCAGGTTCAGCAGGCAATTCGATTTTTGTCAGGACATCCCCAACAACTTGAAAGAGATCACTCACACTTATACCTTAGGTGAAGCTATTCAACTATGGGATTCCTCAGTTCGCACTCAGACGCGGTCTCGGATGACTATACCCATGCACAGGAAGCATCCATTGATCACAAAAGACTATGATGCCTGGTGGTCGACTCGGTCAAATAGTGTCTCTTCAACTCCCTTAAAATTCACCGTTAAGATCCCTCAGCAATCAGTGAAGAAGGGTAAGGTTACCTCCGCCAATGAGCCAGTGCATCATGATGGAGTTATAGAGATTGTAACGGATCTTACCTCATCCACTTTGCGGAAGAACAAAACCATTAGCGGCCCCTTGGAAAACGTTGTTACAAGAAATAAGTCTTCCAAGGACTCTCGACAGGTCATCAAAGAGGCGCAACCAGTGATTCCCTCAGAGAAGATGCCGCCCAAGGTTTCAAAATCTTTATCAGTGACTCACATAGAAGAAGATGTCGAAATTGAAACGATGGACGATCGTGATTCTCTCGAGGCTATAGAACAGGAAGGGACTCAAGCTCGGGGCATCGAATCTACCCAAAGAGAAGCCCATTCGTTGGCGAGTGGCAGTAGTAGTCAAGACCGTCATTGGAACCGATCGAAGAAGAGGACATCTTCTGATTTGGAGGAAATTTCCTTTTCACCACCGTCGGTTGGAGTGTCGCCGCTTAAGGTAATCATATCTTCCTTTTTTTTTTTCTTTTTTTTCTTTTTTAAACCTTCATAACACTTTTTTTTTTCTTCAGCCCCCACTTCTTGAATTCCACCAAGAAGATGGTACCAACTCACCAATTGAACTTGAGACCGATGCTATAATTCCAAACAAGAAAGGTGACGGAGTCGTTATCAGCATCCCAAAGCAACTTGCCCCCAGTGGAGGCGCTTTGTCAAAGAAAGAGCTGACTAATTTGCACGAAATCCGGAAAAAACCTAAGGTAGCATTGGTTTCAGAATTTCATGGTCAAAAATTGATCCAGGCGCATCGAAGGAAGTACTTGCAGAGTTTGTGGATGGATTTTCGCTGACAGATTCTTGACACTCCAACTGAGCAGATCTCTTCTTTAAAAGAGTGTGCAGAGGAAATCATTGCGAAAATCACAAGAACGGATCCTACCAATGGTCTCCCTTTAAAAGATCACTTGATGGAATTGTTTGCCAAGGCGGAGGCATATGATGTTCTGGCATCCTCATCGTGGGAAAGGATGAGCAAAGAAACACATGCAGAACTCCTTTCTAACGCGACCGTCCAACTCGAGAAAATTAAGGCAAAGGAAGAAGGACTAACTTGTCACTTGCAAAGTCTTGAAGAAAAGTTGCAGTCCATTGAAGACAGGAAGAAGGTTCTGCAACAGGAACTCATCAGTTTGGAGAAACAAGGCCTGGAAATCAGTTCGACTATCGATCAAAAGCATGAGACCTTCAAGGAGATCCAGGCTGAAATAACCCAAGCGCATGATGAGCTATCTTCCATTGAAAATACTAGCATCATGACTGATGACGCAATGAAGGAACTTGAAGACATGAAATCTGCACTTGAATCATATAAAGTAGCTGTAGTGGAATACAAATTTGATATTTAGACTTTCCACCATGTTCTTCTTTTCCTTGAATTATTTTATCACTCATTTTTTCCATGTAATGAGTTTTTCTTTTGAATAATAAAATGCTTTTCATTTCTTATCTCTTGTTTTTTTTTTTTTAAAGAGAAAAGAACTCAAATGGAGCATTTTTTTTTATTTTTTTATTTTTTGGAAAGAGAAAATTCTTTTTCATTTTTTTTTTGTACGGGACAAGGATTTGATTTAGAGCGGTGTAACTGAACTTAGAGGATGCCCTCCAAGCTGCCTACGTATCCCAACAAGAGAATCAAGTCACACGTAGTTCCTGCCGTTCACATTTTAATCTCATGCGGGCCAGGAGTATCTATTTGTTTACCACCTTAGATTTGGTGGGGTGTTTCAACAGTTTAACCACATACTACACTATTGGTGGTTGCCATCCACAGTTTTAGCTCATGCGGGCCAGGAGCATCTATTTGTTTACCACCTTAGATTTGGTGGGGTGTTTCAGCAGTTTAACCACATACTACACTATTGGTGGTTGCCATCCACAGTTTTAGCTCATGCGGGCCAGGAGCATCTATTTGTTTACCACCTTAGATTTGGTGGGGTGTTTCAGCAGTTTAACCACATACTACACTATTGGTGGTTGCCATCCACAGTTTTAGCTCATGCGGGCCAGGAGCATCGCGCGGTTCCGATTATGCATAGTACCTTTTTAGGTACTTGCCATTGATGGGGCCAACCATTAATCCATCTTCAGCAACCAACTTGTATGAGCCATTTGTATATATTTCTCGAACGACATATGGACCATCCCACTTAGGAGTAAACTTTCTTTGTCCCCAATGAGTGAGAATGATTGGTCTCCGAACGGCGAGCACTAACTCTCCAATTTGAAAAGAGCGGGGTCGAACGTGCTTATTGAATGCCTTTGAAAGGCGAGCCTGATAACACTCAATCCGTTGCTGAGCTTCCAATCTCTTTTCGTCGAGTGCTTCTAATTCCTCAAGGCGAAGGCGAACATTATCTTCTCCACTGAGCCCTTCTTGAATTGCAATTCTTAGCGAAGGTATTTGACACTCAAGTGGAAGAACAGCTTCAACACCGTAAACAAGCGCATATGGGGTTGCTTGTGTGGGAGTTCGAAAAGTGGTTCGGTATGCCCAAAGCGCTTCTCCAATCCGAAGATACCAATCCCTTTTCGATTTATCGACGATTTTCTTCAACAGATTACATAAGGTCTTGTTGAATGCTTCAGCGAGTCCATTTGCGGCAGCGTAGTACATGGACGAATTGTATTGTTTGAAATGAAACTTTTCGCAAAGTTTGTTCATTGCTACATTGCAAAAAGGCTTACCATTATCGGTGATGATATACCGCGGGACTCCATACCGATAAATGATGTGCAAGCGAATGAAATCTACTACATTCTCCTTTTTGACCTCTCTTAGAGGAACCGCTTCAGCCCATTTTGAAAAGTAATCTGTCGCCGCCAAAATGAAAATGTGTCCGCCAGAAGATTTTGGAAGTGGTCCAACTATATCCAAACCCCAGGCATCGAATGGCCAAGACGCCACAGTTGGATGCAATGGTTCAGGAGGTTGACGGATGAAATTGCCATGGAATTGACAAGCTTGACATCTTCTAGCAAAATCGATACAGTCCTTCACCATTGTTGGCCAGTAGTATCCCATTCTTTTAATGCGAAAGTGTAATTTCGGGCCAGATTGGTGAGCACCACATATCCCAGAGTAAGCCTCCTCCATTGCTTGCATGGCCTCATCTTCTCCAAGACATCGTAGAAACACCCCATCGAATGACCTTCGGTAAAGCGTCCCTTTGTAGTAAATGAAACGTGGTGCTCGACGACGTATATCAACCCTTTTCTTGGAATATTCTGGCAACTTCCCATGATTAAGGTAATCTACTATGAGATGACGCCAATCCTCCTTTTCGATCTCATGGACAAAAATATGATAAGTATTTTCTTCCTCACCATCATCATTTTCATCAAACATCGGAGGTATGACCCAATTTTGACATATTGAAATCTGATTTCGATGAGAAGGTAGAGTGATCATGGACGCCACCCTTGCCAAAGAATCAGCTTGTTGGTTGAAATTTCTAGGGATATGTTCTATAGTGACATTGCCCAGATATCCCATGAGTTGTCTTGCATACTTATAATATGGGACTAATTCAGGTTTCTTAACATCATAAATTCCAAGAAGTTGATTTATCACCAATTTTGAATCACCATAGACTCTAAGATGC